>NC_029794.2:13476796-13505671 GCF_000816755.2 Arachis ipaensis | reverse complement strand
TTATTATTATTATTATTATTATTATTATTATTATTATTATTATTATTATTATTATTTGCTTCAATTTTCGTAACCCACCAATTTTCTTATTTACTTGTTCGTGTTCTCTCTTTTTCTCCTCCCTTTCAAGATCTATGCCACCATTCAATAGATCAGATCTATTCTTGAGTCTATTTACTCAATTGTTACTTGTACGATTCACATCTTGCTATGTTTTTGTTACAGTTGGCGTAAGAAAAGGTGAAGAATAGTGAATTCTAACATGTGAAGATGGTAAGGGATCTTCAATTCTGATTCTTGAATGAGCTTTTTTTTTCCCGTCATTTTGATTCTTGGCGTAAGAAAATGCTTTTTTGGTTTTCGACATCCATTTTACTACACATTTGTTTTCAGTCCGCGCTATTCAATTTCCATTCGTTCCTTACTGTGATACTACTGGGAATATGTGCCTGCACTTACTTCAAAATGCAGTTTCAGCAGTCCTTGAACAAAGAACTGGGTATGTATTTGCATCTATATACATACATACATATATAGATACGTTTCTATATATAATACTGATCGTTCACACGTTTTACCTTTCATTGTTGCTTGTTGTTGATCCAGGATTTAGTAAAATGTGATAGTGATAGGTAATAGATAATGGATGTAGAATAGATTGCACTAGTGTAGTGTTTATGGAGATGTTGAACTGTTGATTATCCATCATGGCTTCATCTTAGTACATATGCTTTCGTTATGAATGCTGCTTTTTGGTGTGGTGTTGTGAGGATATAGTATTTACTTTAGGGTTAGGATATTAATTTATGTTTCTTGAAGCAATTCAATTTGCCCACATGTTAGATGTAGATGACTAGCTTTTACATAGTAAAATGGCATATGTGATACTCTCTTGATTTTCAGATGGAGGAGAATGGAGAAATAGAGAAGCTTTAGTTCAGCCATGAAATTTTCTATCCCATTTTTAGCCTTAACCAAAAACACCCATTTTCTAAACCTTTATCAGTTTACCTTGTTTGGGAGCTTATCTAAACATCTAAGCATGGAAAACAATTGGGGATAATATAGTTCCTTGTCCTCAATGTGCTCCTAATGTTATTTTTATTGAACATTTTAGAGTTCTCTTAATCAAGATAGTTATTAGTCTTGAATACTAAAACAGAGCAGCTGAACCCTAATATGCTGCAATAGGATACAGGAGAGTGAGATTGTTATCACATTGAAGAGTAAGGCACAAGATGCAAACATTTATAGATAACACACAATCATCATCAATCTGATGCAAATTTAACAAGTCGCTACAACAGAAGTCCTGTAGCATAAGTGAGTAAACAAATTACAGAACCAAAACATAGTTATGTTTAGTTCTCTAGGACTTAAAGTAACTAATGTTTTAAAAACCTAAACATGCTCATGGGGTTGGAATAATTGTCTTCAATATACTACACGTAACTTTCAATGTTAATTTCACCACTAATAGACTTGTTGATCTCTTCCTTCACTTACATTTCTACATCATTGGTTTATTCCTCCTTTACATATTATATAGGTTCCTGTCCCCATGATCTAGAAGGACTTGAACTAGTTTTCTTCTTCACTTTTGCTTGTTGCCTCACGTTTTTTATAGGTGAACCAGTCCCAACCACATCAACCCTAAGTCAAAGTATCATTGTGAAAAATCAACACATCTAAATTTTCGAATGATCAAATTATTTCTTTCAGAAAAAACACCCAATTTGGTCCTCAAGGAATTCTAAATCGGATGCTTTGGTCCCCAATATTTATTCACTATAAGTCCTCAAGAATTACTCCCGCCAGACAAATTAGTCCTTTCGTCATTTTGAAGGGGGACTAGGGACCTATTTGTTCAACACATTGAAAATTTGATTGAAAGTGACCGAGGGACTCTGTCCGACGAGAATAACTCTCGAGGACTTTTAGTGAATAAAAATTTGATGGGGACCAAAGTGTCTGATCTGAAAATTTGACAACCAATTTGGCTATTTACTCTTTCTTTTATGTCATTCTTGTCTGGGTCCCATTTTTTAAAATCAATGGTGAGAAATCTCACATGATAATGACTTGTGAACATCTAACCTTTGGACGATTTGTTCCCTTATCTTGACTCATTTATCCTATCAAACAATCTTTGCTGTGTTAAATGTTATTTTGATATACTTAACTAAATCCAAGTCTTATAAATTTGGTTGCTAAATCTTTTTAGAGGGCGATTTTGACCTAAAAAGCCTTTGAAGAAACAAAAGCAAAATCGGGAAGGGTAAAAAAAAAAAAGAAACTATATGGTGTGACTCTTGGTTGTGATTGAAACATGTGATGATACACCTTTAGCATCACAACTTCCCCATGGTGATGGTGTGCGCATGGCGGCACCATTATTTTCTGTTATTGAATAGAGTCCCTAATTTTGACGATATTAAACATTGAATCAAGGGGAAGCATTTCACTGTTTATGCTTCTATTGTTTGCGGTTACCCTTACTCTTTCTACAAATGTATGATAATATTCACATGTGAATTTACATGTTTGCCTCGGTCAATCACAATTCTTTTAGAATCCTTCACCTAGATATATTATATTTTGATTCTTTGAATCATTGGATATATCTTTTGGATTTTGCAAATTTGTTTGCTTTCTTCATAGCATATGTTTAGAACTTGCTGAACAAGTGACATTAGTGACAAGTTCTGATGGTTTCAATGGCTAAGAGAAGGGGGGTTGAATCTTAGCCCATTTTTTGCTTGCTAACACTTGCTGGACTTAGAGGAGACTTTTCTGTTTTTAGCTCGTCCCTAGCCACGAGACTTTTTTATTTTGTCTCGTCACTTGGCACGAGACATTTTTGGTTTTTGCTCCTGTGCAGTAGAAAACAGAAATGGAGTAGGAGAGAAGGAAGATTACACCCAGATATATTCTGGTTCAGCTGTTAAGTGCAGTGCAGCCTACATCCAGTCTCCATCACAACAATGATGGAATTTCACTATAATCAACCTGATTACAAACTATAAAGTGCTAACCCAACTTACAAGGGGATTCCCACAGAATCATGAAACACAACATAGATGAACAAAGGAACTCTAAGACATCTATGGCTTTTTCTTTTAATTTTGCACTCTTTGTCTTTTTCTGCTCTATGGCTTTTTCATACAAACCTCACTGTTTGCCTTTTTCCATGAGACTCAAGACATGACAAAATTAAACAGAAAAATACTAAACATAATACATTGAAGGAGAAGAAAATCTGTAAGTTTAGGTAGCTCTGAGAATCATGTGCCTTGCACTCTTACTTCTAACTCCTTGCTCCAAACAGTGGTTGTTCTCCCTTTTTATAGAAGAGAGAAGCCTCCACACTTGAAGCCAAAAACCCAAGACAACTTCTTCTTCCTTCAAGAAACCGGTTCGGCCACACAGAGAGAGAAGAGATAACCATGTAATAACCAACATGCAATTACCTCTAGTCCTTCCTTGGTCATCACTCTTCATCAATCCGAGCTCTCCATCCTTGGCTTGCTCTCCAAGATGGATTTCTGGCCCTTGATGCTTCATGATGATGATGGCTTCATATGTTTCAATCTCTGCCTCTTCTATCACTTCGCCACTCTAGCTACTTTCTGTGGTGGTTGAGCAGAATCAAAGACAAGCCATGCCTCCAAGAATCTCACCTTGTTGGCCGAGATCTTCTTCTTTCTTTTTGAGCATGAAGAACCCAAGATTACTTCACCAAATCTATCCATATTTGATGACAATCTCAGCCACAGCTCATTTTTATTTTAGTATGTTTTCTTACCATCATTAACTTGATGGTCTTGTTGCATGCAGTTCTTTCTTTCTTTTGGTAGCTGAACATAGCTTCCATTATTTCCTGGACAATGACCGAAGAAGAAGAAAGAATGAGAGAGAAGAGAGAATCTGAAGAAAAGCAATTCAAAGTGATTAAACAAATTAATTAAAAATAACTTGCTTTTACTTCCCTTAGAGTGGCGTGTAGCAATGATGTCTTCAATCAAATCAATGTCAAATTCTCTCTCATGTTTCCAATGCTAGCAATTAAGTTTTGAAATCCATCTCTAATAAGAAAATGGAATCCGTTGAAAGCATAGAGCCAAATTGTTTTCTTTTTAACTTGGTTTCGGACCAAGCTTGGAAACATTCATCAAAAATAATATTGGGCTTGGTAGCAACAAAATTTAATCTGGCCCAATTGGTAACATTTGCTTTCCTGATGAATTTTTGGATCATGCATAAAACACATAGGAAAGCATTTTCAGTTTGATTAAGTTGGCCCAAGTAAGATAACAAAATCAATTCAGCCATATTCATCATATATTATCAAAACTAAAGGCTGAATGTGATTGGGCTTGCACCAGAATTAATTTTCGGCCCAAGTAAACTCTGCACAGCAAAATTAATTTAATTAACATATATAAATTAGATTAATAATTTTGCTGTTAATAATGTTTGATCATCATCAATTTAATTTAGAGTTTTCCAAACTCATCAATCTCCCCCTTGATGACAAACATTATTAAAATTGAAATGGAAAAAAATTTAAAGATTTGAGTATAAAGTACTCCCTTTGAAGATTTAAATTTCTCCCCCTTTCTAATTGTCACATGACTTTGCCTTAATATATGCTGTTTTTACCAAGGGAAGCACTAACCTGTAACAATTTTAATCAAGCTTCAAGTAACAATGTTATTCAACATATTTATTTTAAAATGTTGAATGCTTGATTTATGAGCAGATTTGTATGATACACAAAACTCATTTGTTATCAATAAATTGATTATCTGCTCAAACTTTACACACATCAACTGATTCCAAAACAATGTAGTTCAAAAAATTTTCAAATATTTTCAGTCAAGATATCAGAGCAATATTATTCAAGTAAGAAAATATTTTTGAATCACTCATGATCACATCAAAAACATTGCAGCTGTTAGATATCACAGTTTAAAGGAACCGCCAAAAATAAATTTTCAAACCAACATGTTTACCAAGATGAATAAGAATATTCCTATTTCAATACAAGCATGTTCATCAAGATAAATCAACAACCAGGCATTCATATGATCAATATAAATATATTGTCAAACATTATTAACAGCAAAATTATTAATCTAATTTATATATGTTAATTAAATTAATTTTGCTGTGCAGGGTTTACTTGGGCCGAAAAATAATTCTGGTGCAAGCCCAATCACATTCAGCCTTTAGTTTTGATAATATATGATGAATATGGCTGAATTGATTTTGTTATCTTACTTGGGCCAACTTAATCAAACTGAAAATGCTTTCCTATGTGTTTTATGCATGATCCAAAAATTCATCAGGAAAGCAAATGTTACCAATTGGGCCAGATTAAATTTTGTTGCTACCAAACCCAATATTATTTTTGATGAATGTTTCCAAGCTTGGTCCGAAACCAAGTTAAAAAGAAAACAATTTGGCTCCATGCTTTCAACAGATTACATTTTCTTATTAGAGATGGATTTCAAAACTTAATTGCTAGCATTGGAAACATGAGAGAGAATTTGACATTGATTTGATTGAAGGCATCATTGCTACACGCCACTCTAAGGGAAGTAAAAGCAAGTTATTTTCAATTAATTTGTTTAATCACTTTGAATTGCTTTTCTTCAGATTCTCTCTTCTCTCTCATTCTTTCTTCTTCTTCGGTCATTGTCCAGGAAATAATGGAAGCTATGTTCAGCTACCAAAAGAAAGAAGGAGCTGCATGCAACAAGACCATCAAGCTAATGATGGCAAGAAAACATACTAAAATAAAAATGAGCTGTGGCTGAGATTGTCATCAAATATGGATAGATTTGGTGAGGTAATCTTGAGTTCTTCATGCTCAAAAAGGAAGAAGAAGATCTCGGCCAGCAAGGTGAGATTCTTGGAGGCATGGCTTGTCTTTGATTCTGCTCAACCACCACAGGAAGTAGGCAGAGATTGTCTTGAGTGGCGAAGTGATGGAAGAGGCAGAGATTGGAGCAGATGAAGCCATCATCATCATGAAGCATCAAGGGCCAGAAATCTATCTTGGAGAGCAAGCCAAGGATGGAGAGCTCGGATTGATGAAGAGTGATGACCAAGGAAGGACTAGAGGTAATTGCATGTTGGTTATTGCATGGTTATCTCTTCTCTCTCTGTGTGGCCGAACCGGTTTCTTGAAGGAAGAAGAAGTTGGCTTGGTTTTTTGGCTTCAAGTGTGGATGCTTCTCTCTTCTATAAAAAGGGAGAACAACCACTGTTTGGAGCAAGGAGTTAGAAGTAAGAGTGCAATGCACAGGATTCTCAGAGCTACCTAAGCTTACAGATTTTTTTCTCCTTCAATGTATTATGTTTAGTATTTTTCTGTTTAATTTTGTCATGTCTTGAGTCTCATGGAAAAAGGCAAACAGTGAGTTTTGTATGAAAAAGCCATAGAGCGGAAAAAGGCAGAGAGTGCAAAATTAAAAGAAAAAACTATAGATGTCTTAGAGTTCCTTTGTTCATCTATGTTGTGTTTCATGATTCTGTGGGAATCCCCTTGTAAGTTGGGTTAGCACTTTACAGTTTGTAATCAGGTTGATTATAGTGAAATTCCATCATTGTTGTGATGGAGACTGGATGTAGGCTACACTGCACTTAGCAGCTGAACCAGGATATATCTGGGTGTAATCTTTCTTCTCTCCTACTCCATTTCTGTTTTCTACTGCACAGGAGCAAAAACTAAAAAATGTCTCGTGCCAAGTGACGAGACAAAATGAAAAAGTCTTGCGGCTAAGGACGAGCTAAAAACAGAAAAGTCTCCTCTAAGTCCAGCAAGTGTTAGCAAGCAAAAATGGGGCTAAGATTCAACCCCCCTTCTCTTAGCCACTGAAACCATCAATTGGTATCAGAGCTTGGTCTCAAAGAGATCAAGCTTTGCAGCTTGGAGTAAAGATCCTCATGGCAGAAAACAGTGGCGCAAATGTGGTGTCCTATAATCTGACTGAAGGTCAATCAAGCAACAGACCTCCTCTTTTCAATGGAAAAAATTATACCTATTGGAAGGAGAGGATGAAGATATTTGTACAAGCAGTGGATTACAGACTTTGGAAGATTATCCTGGAAGGGCCTCAATTTCCAACTACCACAAGTGCTGAAGGAGTAGTCTCTCTCAAACCAGAAGCAAGATGGACCGAGGAAGATAGGAAGAAGGTAGAATTAAATGTCAAGGCAGTAAACCTGCTCAACTGTGCTATCAGCTTTGAGGAGTACCGACGGGTATCACGATGCACAACGGCAAAGGAAATCTGGGACAAGCTACAAATCACTCATGAAGGAACCACCATTGTTAAGAAGACTCGGACAGACATGTTGAACAGAGAATATGAAATGTTTGCAATGAAGGAAGGAGAATCCATTGATGAACTGTTCGAACGGTTCAACACCATCATTGTTGGCTTAGATGCTCTGGGAATTACACATTCAGAATTTGTGCTAGTGAGAAGAGTGTTGAGATGTCTTACAAAAGAATGGGAAACAAAAGCTTTAATTATTTCTGAGAGCAGTGGCTTAGATTCCATGACAGTTGATGATTTGAGAGGAAATCTTCTTGCTTTTGAAAACACCTATTTGAAAAAAGATTCAAAAAAGAAAGGAATTGCTTTTTCTTCTGTAACTAACCCTATGGATGATGAATCCAGTGATAACTCTTCTGAAAAGGAGTTTGTGTTGTTTGCAAAAAAATTCAGGAAAACGGTGAAGCTCAAAGGCAAAGGCAGCAGCTCAAGGAAGATGAAGAAAGACCTTAGCAAAGTAACCTGTTACAATTGCAAGGAAATGTGGCATTTCAGATCTGATTATCCCAAGTTAAAGAAGGAGAAAAGCTGAAAAGAGTAAAGAAGAAGGGACTGATGGCCTCATGGGAAGACTTGGAAAATGACTCAGATGATGATGATGAAGAAACCGAGACCAAGTCACAACCATGTCTCATGGCAGATCACATAGATCAGTTGTGCCTAGCATCCAAACGGAAAGAAAATATGTGGTATATGGACAGCGAATGTTCTAGGCATATGACCGAAAAAATAACCTTCTTCATAAAGCTTGATGAATATGATGGAGGTCTTGTCACTTTTTTTGATGATGCAAAAGGAAAAATAATGGCTGTTGGAAAAGTTGGTAAAAATTTTTCTTCTTGTATAAATGATGTTCTCCTTGTACATGGTTTGAAACATAATTTGCTTAGTGTTAGTCAATTGTGTGATTTGGATTTTGAAGAAGTTTGTTTGTGAGAAAACTGGGGATATTTTATTTGAAGCTAAAAGGTGTAACAATGTGTATGGATTAACTCTTGAGGATTTAAAGGAACAAAATGTAACATGCTTTACATCTCTTGAATATGAAAAATGGCTTTGGCATAGAAAGTTGGGCCATGCTAGCATGTACCAAATTTCTAAGCTAGTCAAAAAGAATTTGGTTAGAAGAATTCCAAACATCAAGTTTGATAAGGATCTTACTTGTGATGCTTGCCAATTGGGCAAACAAGTAAAATCCTCTTTTATATCAAAAGATGGAATCTCAACCAAAAGGCCATTGGAGATGTTACATATTGATCTTTTTGGTCCTACTAGAACTCAAAGTTTAGGAGGAAAACACTGTGGTCTTGTGGTGTTAGATGATTACTCTAGATTGGGTTTGGTACTTTTTCTTGCTCATAAGAATGATGCTTTTCATGCCTTTTCCACTCTTTGCAAGAAAATTCAAAATGAAAACGATTTAAAAATTGCTCATTTGAGAAGTGATCATGGAAGAGAATTTGAAAATCAAGACTTTGAAAAATTCTGTGATGACTTAGGAATTTCTCATAATTTCTCATGTCCTAGAACCCCCCAACAAAATGGGGTGGTTGAAAGAAGGAATAGAAGTCTTCAAGAGATGACTAGGGCTATGCTATGTGAGAATGAGATTCCTAAATTTTTATGGGCTAAAGCTGTGAACACAGCATGTTATATTTTGAAGAGTAGTGCTAGGGAGCCAATGGCCTAAGTGTACAATGTGTACAATGGGCTAAATATTTGGTTTATGAATCAAATGAACATCACCTATACTATGCAGAATAACCATCCGGATACCAGGGATAACCATCTGGATACTAGGGATAATAAACATCTCATGTTATAAAAAGCTAATTTTGGGTTCACCAAGGTTCGAACTCCTAACCTTCCGGATTTGGAACTCTTATACCATGTCCTGAAACCACTCATCCCAAAAGCGTAACCTGACAGGACAATGTAACACTAATAATAATATCTCTAATACTTTTTAAACCTTCATTGTACACATTGTACGCTTAGGTCATTGGCTCCCTATACTTTCTCTATTTTGAATAGAACGATCATTAGAAAAGGGTTAAAGAAAACCCCTTATGAGCTATGGAAAGGAACCCCTCCAAATCTTAAGTACTTTCATGTTTTTGGATGCAAATGTTTTGTGCTTAATAATAAAGAAAATCTTGAAAAGTTTGATCCAAAATCCTATGAAGGTATCTTTGTTGGATATTTCACCACAAGCAAGGCCTATAGAATTTATCTCAAGGAGCATAGGACTATAGAGGAATCCATACATGTTACTTTTTGTGATTCTAACTTAATTCCCAGTACTGTGATAGATAATGATTCAGATGGTGAAGAAACTGGAACAAGCAAAAAAAATTCCAAATCTGTTCAGAATGAAGAATCTGCCAGTCCAATTTTGTCTCGTCAGATTGGAGGAGACATTTTCATTTTGTCTCCTGAGCAGGCACGAGCAACTGAAACAGTGAGACCACCAGAAGTTCATCAAAGCTCTACACCTGTCCGAAAGCCTAGAGAATGGAAGTCCATGAGGGGTTATCCTCATGACTTCATCATTGGTAATCCCTCTCAAGGAGTAACAACAAGATCATCCACCAAAAGGCAAACTGAACCTAGCAATCCTGCTCTCTTGTAACAAATAGAGCCCAACAATGTCAAACAAGCTCTTGAGGACCCATCATGGGTTAAAGCAATGCAAGAGGAGCTTCCTCAATTTGACAAGAATGAGGTTTGGACACTAGTACCTCATCCGGATGGTAAGAAAGTTACCGGTACTAAGTGGGTATTTAAAAATAAGCTTGGTGAGGATGGACAAGTTGTTCGTAACAAGGCTAGATTAGTGGCCCAAGGTTACGATCAAGAAGAAGAAATTGATTTTGATGAGTCATTTGCCCCGGTAGCTAGAATGGAAGCAATTAGATTGCTTCTTGCCTATGCCGCCCATAAAGGTTTCAAAATGTTTCAAATGGATGTTAAGTGTGCTTTCCTTAATGGCTTTATTGATAGAGAAGTGTATGTGGCACAACCCCCCGGTTTTGAACAAAAAGAGTTTCCAAATCATGTTTTCAAATTAACTAAGGCTCTTTATGGTCTTAGACAAGCTCCAAGAGCTTGGTATGAAAGGCTTAGTGCCTTCTTGTTGGAAAATCAATTTCAAAGGGGTACCACCGACACTACTTTATTTATTAAAGCATCTAATGATGATATACTCCTTGTTCAAGTTTATGTTGATGATATTGTATTTGGATCGGCCAACATTTCCTTGTGTGAAGAGTTTGGAAAACTCATGACTAGTGAGTTTGAAATGAGTTTAATGGAAGAGCTTAGTTTCTTTCTTGGCCTCCAAATTAAACAAACTCCCAGTGGTACTTTTATTTACCAAGGAAAGTATGCAAAAGAACTTATTAAAAAGTTTGGCTTAGAAAATTCCAAATCAATGGGTAAACCGATGCATCCCAACACAAAATTTGAAAAGGATGATGATGGTCAAGATGTGGATGAAACAAGGTATAGGGGAATGATAGGTTCACTCATGTACCTTACCTCCTCTAGACCGGACATTGTCCAAAGTGTGGGTGTATGTTCAAGATTCCAATCTCACCCAAAAGAACCACATCTCACGTCTGTTAAACGCATCATTAGATACATTAAGGGAACTTGTGATTATGGATTATGGTATCGTAAATCTGATGACTTTTGTGCAGTAGGGTTTTGTGATGCAGATTTTGCAGGAGATAGAGTGGATAGACGATGCACATCCGGCATGTGTTGCTTCCTTGGAAGCTCACTCAATATGTGGTCAAGCAAAAAGCAAGCCACAGTGGCTTTATCCACAGCTGAAGCAAAATACATTTTCGCATCTGCATGTTGCACTCAATTAATTTGGTTAAAAACACAATTAGAAGATTACAGATTAAAGATCAATAGTATACCCTTATTTTGTGATAATATGAGTGCTATAAACATTTTAAAAAATCCTGTTTTGCACTCAAGAACAAAGCACATTGAAATTAAATATCATTTCATTAGAGAACATGTGCAAAAGGGAACTATTGATATTCAATTTGTAAAATCTGAAGACCAAATTGCTGATATTTTTACAAAACCCCTCTGTGAAGACAGATTCTGCACCTTGAGAAAAAGTTTGGGAATGTTTGATTTAAGTTTCATTGAAAATCTGTGAATTTTTAACTCTGTTCAGTTTTGTCTCGTAGGTTAGGACGAGATAAAAATGCAGGCTTGATGCAGGAGCTATGATCAAGGGGGAGGCAACACAGATTTAAATTTTTATGGGCCCCACCTAATAATTCCTGACCCCACCATGGCAGTTTAGTTAGTTATTCTTTCTTTGAAAAATAAAATCACAAAATCCCTTGGATTGTCTTTTCATATCTTGTTGGAAGAAGCATATTGTCAAATCATATCTTTTCCTTCCAACTAATCCCTTGATTCAAGAAAAATCATTTTTTATCATTTTTTGAAACTCCCATTTGGTTAATAACCGCGCCATTATGGTCATTAACTTCCCCATCATCTCTCTCCAATCCACATTTATTGCACCACTAACCTCCTTCCACCCTCACTCTCTTTCGGCATTCACCCTTTCATATTCAACTCCTCCATTCATCCTATCATGAAAAAGAAAACTGCACTTAGGAGAAGTAATTGAACCCCCATTTCAAAAAACCCAGATTTTTCATCACCTCCAACCCATACGCATATCCATCTCCATTCTACCTCCTCTTATACTCATTCCCCTCCTTCCAAAAAGACCGAAACCATGCGCCGTAAGGTAGTTGCTCAGAAAACTTCAGGGAGAGGCAAAACTGGAAAGACCAAGGAACCTAGTATTGAAGAGGATGAAGACGAGTCACATACCTCGCCCCCTCAATCACCACCGAAAAGATCCACCTCACATGTAAGAAGCTCTCAAAAGAAGCAGAAAAGCTTTGTGTTACATGATACTAAGGAACCTGCGAATTTGGAGTCACTTGAATTCAAGAACAAGCATCACAAAAATCACTCACATTTTGATCCTTCTCGGTTCTACTCATGTGCTTTCTATGAGTTTCACAAAGATGTTCTGATGAAACGTCATCTCTGCCCCTCTTACTTGGTGAACCTTGAAAACCTGGCCAACAAAGGAATTAACTTTTCTTCTCTGTTTGATGCTCTGAAATGGACCCCCTTGGTTCAGATTCAGAAACTTGTTTACCCGGGGCTGGTCCGGGAGTTCTATGCAAACATGCGTTTGATTGATGGCTCGATCCATTCTTACGTCAAGCGTGTTTATATGACCCTCACCCCTCAAACCATAGGTGCTGCTCTTGGGTATGAAGATGAAGGACCAAAAGTTTACATGATTGATAAGTGGGATGATCAAGTTGGCGTTGCACAGCAAACAGTCTTGCAACACATCTGTGCAAATCTTTCAGGTTTAGATGGACTAATCCCAACTCATCGAGCACTCGGCCCTGAAAATTCTCTATTGCACCGTATTATCACTCGCATTCTCACTCCACAAAGCGGTTCTCATCATAGAGTAACAGTTTCTGATTCTATCATTCTCTTTGCTCTTATCACTTCTACTCCAATTTCATTTGCTTATATTATGATACGTCATATGTGGGAAGCAGTTAAAAGTACTAAAAAGGCTAATCTTCCATATGGCATGTTCTTCACATGTATATTTGAGTATTTTAAAGTTGATTTGTCTAATGAATCTGTTGAGAACAAGGTTTCAATGATTAAAGGAGGAGGAGTTTCGGGCAAGAAAGGCAAGCAGTCTGTTCACTCTGAACCATCTCTCAGCGATCTAGAGAGCCGTCCTGAACCCTCAAATGTCACTACATCAATCCGGGAGGTGCTCAGTGAGTTTCGCAACGTGTCCAAGTTGATGTTCAAATCCCACAAGACTGCCCGAAAATTGGAATATGAACAGGAAAGGGCTTGGAAGAAGTGTCACGAAAGGGTTGGCTTCATGATTAAGAGCTTTGATGATGAAATGGGGACAGGGGATTACGAAGATGATTCCGGTTCAGAGTTCAATCTTTCTGATGATTAATGACTATTTCTTTACTTTTATTTGATATTGGCTCCATTAGGCTCAATCTATTTTTTGTAGGAGCATGACTTGATACTCACTGCTCTATGATACTTTGATACACTCTTGTTACTTTATTATGGATATTTTGTTGTGTTGTTCATATTTTGTGCAGGTGCCCCTTGATGACAAAAGGGGGAGGAAATTGAAACTAATGAAACAGGGGAAACAGGGGATGAAATTTTCAATTGAAAATTCATGATCACCCTTGTTCAAAGAATGCATGTTATTGCATTTGTTTCACTATGGTCACTGCTGTTTGAAATGCATTTGGCATTTGGTTTATGATAATGTTTGACAATATATTTGTATTGATCATATGAATGCCTGGTTGTTGATTTATCTTGATGAACATGCTTGTATTGAAATAGGAATATTCTTATTCATCTTGGTAAACATGTTGCTTTAAAAGGAACTACCAAAAATAAATTTTCAAACCAACATGTTTACCAAGATGAATAAGAATATTCCTATTTCAATACAAGCATGTTCATCAAGATAAATCAACAACCAGGCATTCATATGATCAATACAAATATATTGTCAAACATTATCATAAACCAAATGCCAAATGCATTTCAAACAGCAGTGACCATAGTGAAACAAATGCAATAACAACATGCATTCTTTGAACAAGGGTGATCATGAATTTTCAATTGAAAATTTCATCCCCTGTTTCCCCTGTTTCATTAGTTTCAATTTCCTCCCCCTTTTGTCATCAAGGGGCACTTGCACAAAATATGAACAACACAACAAAATATCCATAATAAAGTAACAAGAGTGTATCAAAGTATCATAGAGCAGTGAGTATCAAGTCATGCTCCTACAAAAAACAGATTGAGCCTAATGGAGCCAATATCAAATAAAAGTAAAGAAACAGTCATTAATCATCAGAAAGATTGAACTCTGAACCGGAATCATCTTCGTAATCCCCTGTCCCCATTTCATCATCAAAGCTCTTAATCATGAAGCCAACCCTTTTGTGACACTTCTTCCAAGCCCTTTCCTGTTCATATTCCAATTTCCGGACAGTCTTGTGGGATTTGAACATCAACTTGGACATGTTGCGGAACTCACTGAGCACCTCCCGGATTGATGTAGTGACATTTGAGGGTTCAGGACGGCTCTCTAGATCGCTGAGAGATAGTTCAGAGTGAACAGACCGCTTGCCTTTCTTGCCCGAAACTCCTCCTCCTTTAATCATTGAAACCTTGTTCTCAACAGATTCATTAGACAAATCAACTTTAAAATACTCAAATATACATGTGAGGAACATGCCATATGGAAGATTAGCCTTTTTAGTACTTTTAACGGCTTCCCACATATGACGTATCATAATATAAGCAAATGAAATTGGAGTAGAAGTGATAAGAGCAAAGAGAATGATAGAATCAGAAACTGTTACTCTATGATGAGAACCGCTTTGTGGAGTGAGGATGTGAGTGATAATACGGTGCAATAGAGAGTTTTCAGGGCCGAGTGCTCGATGAGTTGGGATTAGTCCATCTAAACCTGAAAGATTTGCACAGATGTGTTGCAAGACTGTTTGCTGTGCAACGCCAACTTGATCATCCCACTTATCAATCATGTAAACTTTTGGTCCTTCATCTTCATACCCAAGAGTAGCACCTATAGTTTGAGGGGTGAGGGTCATATAAACATGCTTGACGTAAGAATGGATCGAGCCATCAATCAAACGCATGTTTGCATAGAACTCCCGGATCAGCCCCGGGTAAATAAGTTTCTGAATCTGAACCAAGGGGGTCCATTTCAGAGCATCAAATAGAGAAGAAAAGTTGATTCCTTTGTTGGCCAGGTTTTCAAGGTTCACCAAGTAAGAGGGGCAGAGATGACGTTTCATCAGAACATCTTTGTGAAACTCATAGAAAGCACATGAGTAGAACCGAGAAGGATCAAAATGTGAGTGATTTTTGTGATGCTTGTTCTTGAATTCAAGTGACTCCAAATTCGCAGGTTCCTTAGTATCATGTAACACAAAGCTTTTCTGCTTCTTTTGAGAGCTTCTTGCATGTGGGGTGGATCTTTTCGGTGGTGATTGAAGGGGCGAGGTATGTGACTTGTCTTCATCCTCTTCAACACTAGGTTCCTTGGTCTTTCCAGTTTTGCCTTTCCCTGAAGTTTTCTGAGCAACTACCTTACGGCGCATGGTTTCGGTCTTTTTGGAAGGAGGGGAATGAGTAGAAGAGGAGGTAGAATGGAGATGGATATGCGTATGGGTTGGAGGTGATGAAAAAGGTGGGTTTTTTGAAATGGGGGTTCGGTTACTTCTCCTAAGTGCAATTTTCTTTTTCATGATAGGATGAATGGAGGAGTTGAATATGAAAGGGTGAATGCTGAAAGAGAATGAGGGTGGAAGGAGGTTAGTGGTGCAATAAATGTGGATTGGAGAGAGATGATGGGGAAGTTAATGACCATAATGGCGCGGTTATTAACCAAATGGGAGTTTCAAAAAATGATAAAAAATGGTTTTCCTTGAATCAAGGGATTAGTTGGAAGGAAAAGATATGATTTGACAATATGCTTCTTCCAACAAGATATGAAAAGACAATCCAAGGGATTTTGTGATTTTATTTTTCAAAGAAAGAATAACTAACTAAACTGCCATGGTGGGGTCAGGAATTATTAGGTGGGGCCCATGAAAATTTAAATCTGTGTTGCCTCCCCCTTACTCATAGCTCCTCCATCAAGCCTGCATTTTTATCTCGTCCTAACCTACGAGACAAAACTGAACAGAGTTAAAAATTCACAGATTTTCAATGAAACTTAAATCAAACATTCCCAAACTTTTTCTCAAGGTGCATAATCTATCTTCACAGAGGGGTTTTGTAAAAATATCAGCAATTTGGTCTTCAGATTTTACAAATTGAATATCAATAGTTCCCTTTTGCACATGTTCTCTAATGAAATGATATTTAATTTCAATGTGCTTTGTTCTTGAGTCCAAAACAGGATTTTTTGAAATGTTTATAGCACTCATATTATCACAAAATAAGGGTATACTATTGATCTTTAATCTGTAATCTTCTAATTGTGTTTTTAACCAAATTAATTGAGTGCAACATGCAGATGCGGAAATGTATTCTGCTTCAGTTGTGGATAAAGCCACTGTGGCTTGCTTTTTGCTTGACCACATATTGAGTGAGCTTCCAAGGAAGCAACACATGCCGGATGTGCTTCGTCTATCCACTCTATCTCCCGCAAAATCTGCATCACAAAACCCTACTGCACAAAAGTCATCAGATTTAGGATACCATAATCCATAATCACAAGTTCCCTTAATATATCTAATGATGCGCTTAACAGCCGTGAGATGGGATTCTTTTGGGTGAGATTGGAATCTTGAACATACACCCACACTTTGGACAATGTCCGGTCTAGAGGAGGTAAGGTACATGAGTGAACCTATCATTCCTCTATAAAATTTTTTAATAAGTTCTTTTGCATACTTTCCTTGGTAAATAAAAGTACCACTGGGAGTTTGTTTAATTTGGAGGCCAAGAAAGAAAGTAAGCTCTCCCATTAAACTCATTTCAAACTCACTAGTCATGAGTTTTCCAAACTCTTCACACAAGGAAATGTTGGCCGATCCAAATATAATGTCATCAACATAAACTTGAACAAGGAGTATATCATCATTAGATGCTTTAATAAATAAAGTTGTGTCGGTGGTACCCCTTTGAAATTGATTTTCCAACAAGAAGGCACTAAGCCTTTCATACCAAGCTCTTGGAGCTTGTCTAAGACCATAAAGAGCCTTAGTTAATTTGAAAACATGATTTAGAAACTCTTTTTGTTCAAAACCGGGGAGTTGTGCCACATACACTTCTCTATCAATAAAGCCATTAAGGAAAGCACACTTAACATCCATTTGAAATATTTTGAAACCTTTATGGGCGGTATAGGCAAGAAGCAATCTAATTGCTTTCATTCTAGCTACCGGAGCAAAAGACTCATCAAAATCTATACCCTCTTCTTGATCGTAACCTTGGGCCACTAATCTAGCCTTGTTACGAACAACTTGTCCATCCCCACCAAGCTTATTTTTAAATACCCACTTAGTACCGGTAACTTTCTTACCATCCGGATGAGGTACTAGTGTCCAAACCTCATTCTTGTCAAACTGAGCAAGCTCTTCTTGCATTGCTTTAACCCATGATGGGTCCTCAAGAGCTTGTTTGACATTGTTGGGCTCTATTTGTAACAAGAGAGCAAGATTGCTAGGTTCGGTTTGCCTTTTGGTGGATGATCTTGTTGTTACTCCTTGAAAGGGATTACCAATGATGAAGTCATGAGGATAACCCCTCATGGACTTCCATTCTCTAGGCTTTCGGACAGGTGTAGAGCTTTGATGAACTTCTGGTGGTCTCACTGTTTCAGTTGCTCGTGCCTGCTCAGGAGACAAAATGGAAATGTCTCCTCCAATCTGACGAGACAAAACTGGACTGGCAGATTCTTTATTCTGAACAGATTTGGAATTTTCTTTGCTTGTTCCAGTTTCTTCACCATCTGAATCATTATCTATCACAGTACTGGGAATTAAGTTAGAATCACAAAAAGTAATATGTATGGATTACTCTATAGTCCTATGCTCCTTGAGATAAATTCTATAGGTCTTGCTTGTGGTGGAATATCCAACAAACATTCTTTCATAGGATTTTGGATCAAACTTTCCAAGATTTTCTTTATTATTAAGCACAAAACATTTGCATCCAAAAACATGAAAGTACTTAAGATTTGGAGGGGTTCCTTTCCATAGCTCATAAGGGGGTTTCTTTAACCCTTTTCTAATGATCGTTCTATTCAAAATATAACATGCTGTGTTCACAGCTTCAACCCATAAAAATTTAGGAATCTCATTCTCACATAGCATAGCCCTAGTCATCTCTTGAAGACTTCTATTCCTTCTTTCAACCACCCCATTTTGTTGGGGGGTTCTAGGACATGAGAAATTATGAGAAATTCCTAAGTCATCACAGAATTTTTCAAAGTCTTGATTTTCAAATTCTCTTCCATGATCACTTCTCAAATGAGAAATTTTCAAATCCTTTTCATTTTGAATTTTCTTGCAAAGAGTGGAAAAGGCATGAAAAGAATTATTCTTATGAGCAATAAAAAATTTCCAACCCAATCTAGAGTAATCATCTACCACCACAAGACCACAGTATTTTCCTCCTAAACTTTGAGTTCTAGTACGACCAAAAAGATCAATAGGTAATATCTCCAATGGCCTTTTGGTTGAGATTCCATCTTTTGATATAAAAGAGGATTTTACTTGTTTGCCCAATTGGCAAACATCACAAGTAAGATCCTTATCAAACTTGATGTTTGGAATTCCTCTAACCAAATTTTTTTTGACTAGCTTAGAAATTTGGTACATGCTAGCATGGCCTAACTTTCTATGCCAAAGCCATTTTTCAGATTCAAGAGATGTAAAGCATGTTACATTTTGTTCCTTTAAATCCTCAAGAGTTAATCCATACACATTGTTACACCTTTTAGCTTCAAATAAAATATCCCCAGTTTTCTCACAAACAACCAAACAAACAAACTTCTTAAAAACAACTTCAAAACCCAAATCACACAATTGACTAACACTAAGCAAATTATGTTTCAAACCATGTACAAGGAGAACATCATTTATACAAGAAGAAAAATTTTTACCAACTTTTCCAACAACCACTATTTTTCCTTTTGCATCATCACCAAAAGTGACAAGACCTCCATCATATTCATCAAGCTTTATGAAGAAGGTTGTTTTTCCGGTCATATGCCTAGAACATCTGCTGTCCATTTACCACATATTTTCTTTCCGTTTGGATGCTAGACACACCTGATCTATGTGATCTGCCATGAGACATGGTTGTGACTTGGTCTCGGTTTCTTCATCATCATCATCTGAGTCATTTTCCAAGTCTTCCCATGAGGCCACCAGTCCCTTCTTCTTTACTCTTTTCGGCTTTTCCTCCTTCTTTAACTTGAGACAATCAGATCTGAAATGCCCCATTTCCTTGCAATTGTAACAGGTTACTTTGCTAAGGTCTTTCTTCATCTTCCTTGAGCTGCTGCCTTTGCCTTTGAGCTTCACCATTTTCCTGAATTTTTTTGCAAACAACATAAACTCATTTTCAGAAGAGTTATCACTGGATTCATCATCCAGAGGGTTAGTTACAGAAGAAAAAGCAATTTCTTTCTTTTTTGAATCTTTTTTCAAATAGGTGTTTTCAAAAGCAAGAAGATTTCCTCTCAAATCATCAACTGTCATGGAATCTAAGCCACTGCTCTCAGAAATAATTAAAGCTTTTGTTTCCCATTCTTTTGTAAGACATCTCAACACTCTTCTCACTAGCACAGATTCTGAATGTGTAATTCCCAGAGCATCTAAGCCAACAATGATGGTGTTGAACCGTTCGAACAGTTCATCAATGGATTCTCCTTCCTTCATTGCAAACATTTCATATTCTCTGTTCAACATGTCTGTCCGAGTCTTCTTAACAATGGTGGTTCCTTCATGAGTGATTTGTAGCTTGTCCCAGATTTTCTTTGCCGTTTGTGCATCGTGATACCCGTCGGTACTCCTCAAAGCTGATAGCACAGTTGAGCAGGTTTACTGCCTTGGCATTTAATTCTACCTTCTTCCTATCTTCCTCGGTCCATCTTGCTTTTGGTTTGAGAGAGACTACTCCTTCAGCACTTGTGGTAGTTGGAAATTGAGGCCCTTCCAGGATAATCTTCCAAAGTCTGTAATCCACTGCTTGTACAAATATCTTCATCCTCTCCTTCCAATAGGTATAATTTTTCCCATTGAAAAGAGGAGGTCTGTTGCTTGATTGACCTTCAGTCAGATTATATGACACCACATTTGCGCCACTGTTTTCTGCCATGAGGATCTTTACTCCAAGCTGCAAAGCTTGATCTCTTTGAGACCAAGCTCTGATACCAATTGATGGTTTCAGTGGCTAAGAGAAGGGGGGTTGAATCTTAGCCCCCTTTTTGCTTGCTAACACTTGCTGGACTTAGAGGAGACTTTTCTATTTTTAGCTCATCCCTAGCCATGAGACTTTTTCATTTTGTCTCGTCACTTGGCACGAGACATTTTTGGTTTTTGCTCCTGTGCAGTAGAAAACAGAAATGGAGTAGGAGAGAAGGAAGATTACACCCAGATATATCCTGGTTCAGCTGCTAAGTGTAGTGCAGCCTACATCCAGTCTCCATCACAACAATGATGAAATTTCACTATAATCAACCTGATTACAAACTGTAAAGTGCTAACCCAACTTACAAGGGGATTCCCACAGAATCATGAAACACAACATAGATGAACAAAAGAACTCTAAGACATCTATGGCTTTTTCTTTTAATTTTGCACTCTCTGCCTTTTTTCGCTCTATGGCTTTTTCATACAAACCTCACTGTTTGCCTTTTTCCATGAGACTCAAGACCTGACAAAATTAAACAGAAAAATACTAAACATAATACATTGAAGGAGAAGAAAATCTGTAAGCTTAGGTAGCTCTGAAAATCCTGTGCCTTAAGGAGAAGAGATAACCATGCAATAACCAACATGCAATTACCTCAAGTCCTTCCTTGGTCATCACTCTTCATCAATCTGAGCTCTCCATCCTTGGCTTGCTCTCCAAGATGGATTTCTGGCCCTTGATGCTTCATGATGATGATGGCTTCATGTGATCCAATCTCTGCCTCTTCCATCACTTCGCCACTCTAGCTACTTCCTGTGGTGGTTGAGCATAATCAAAGACAAGCCATGCCTCCAAGAATCTCACCTTGCTGGCCGAGATCTTCTTCTTCCTTTTTGAGCATGAAGAACCCAAGATTACCTCACCAAATCTATCCATATTTGATGACAATTTCAGCCATAGCTCATTTTTATTTTAAAATGTTTTCTTGCCATCATTAGCTTGATGGTCTTGTTGCATGCCGCTCCTTCTTTCTTTTGGTAGCTGAACATAGCTTCCATTATTTCCTGGACAATGACCGAAGAAGAAGAAAGAATGAGAGAGAAGAGAGAATCTAAAGAAAAGCAATTCAAAGTGATTAAACAAATTAATTGAAAATAACTTGCTTTTACTTCTCTTAGAGTGGCGTGTAGCAATGATGCCTTCAATCAAATCAATGTCAAATTCTCTCTCATGTTTCCAATGCTAGCAATTTAGTTTTGAAATCCATCTCTAATAAGGAAATGGAATCCGTTGAAAACATGGAGCCAAATTGTTTTCTTTTTAACTTGGTTTCGGACCAAGGTTGGAAACATTCATAAAAAATAATATTGGGCTTGGTAGCAACAAAATTTAATCTGGCCCAATTGGTAACATTTGCTTTCCTGATGAATTTTTGGATCATACATAAAACACATAGGAAAGCATTTTCAGTTTGATTAAGTTGGCCCAAGTAAGATAACAAAATCAATTCAGCCATATTCATCATATATTATCAAAACTAAAGGCTGAATGTGATTGGACTTGCACCAGAATTATTTTTCGGCCCAAGTAAACCCTGCACAGCAAAATTAATTTAATTAACATATATAAATTAGATTAATAATTTTGCTGTTAATAATGTTTGATCATCGTCAATTTAATTTAGAGTTTTCCAAACTCATCAAGTTCTTTTGCAACAGATTTCGTGGGTTCTTTTGGAAGGCGGCAAGAATAGGTAACAGTCTCCTATTTGATTTACTACTGTGTGAAGTTTCATTTTAATTTTGCATGTGCGCTTTCAAATATCTAGTTGTTTTCTTTGTTTATGCTATGGAAATGACTGGAGCAGAAAGAAGGGTAGGGAAGAAGCCATATCTGCATTTGGTTTACCATGGATTTTTATCGTTTTACTTTTTCCTTTGGTTCTGTAATTTTTTTTTTTTTGCTTTGCTCCATGTGCTTGATGCTCTAAAGATTTTTCCATTTGTCAATTTATCATGTACTGCAATTCTTTAAATCAATCAGTTTATTAACCCTAGTCCAATCCTGACTTATCAAACCATAGTTAGTTGTACCGCACCTGCTTACCTTTAAACAAGAAGGATATGGATTCTTAGTGAGTGTTTATGACTTACCTTTCTTGGTTGAAAATCTAGGGATATAATAATTCATTATGATTTTATGATGGATGCAAATAGAGAAGGTTTGGATTTTAGTTGTAATCTCATTTTATTTCTGTGCCAATATTCATCTTTTACAACCTCAACCACTTCTATGGATATTTATGTATCTTTTCTATAAATCCTAGTTGTTTTAGAGCATTCCTCCTTCAAAATGCATTTTAATGTCCTGTGATCTTCACAAGGCTAAATTATGGTGGAATCCTTGAGTCCTAGCTTTACCATTGTGGGGATGTATTAAGGAATATATTTTTATGTTAGATATTTATTTTGCCTAGAAAG
The DNA here is from genome assembly GCF_000816755.2 of Arachis ipaensis. Classification (NCBI taxonomy): domain Eukaryota; kingdom Viridiplantae; phylum Streptophyta; class Magnoliopsida; order Fabales; family Fabaceae; genus Arachis; species Arachis ipaensis. Next base: position 13,482,804 of record NC_029794.2, on the reverse strand, counting down.
CTCTAAAATGAGATGCTACAAAGTAAGTGAGTATAAAAATATATTTGATTGGATGATAATCAGTGATTTTTTATCTTCTTGAGTTGTTGCTGAAACAGGGGAACGATTAAGCCTGTGGGTATCCGTAGGTTGCTTTATGATGGGTGTTTCAATAATCTTCTTCTGAGCTAACATTGTACCTCTAGTCAGTGGTAGGTTTTCTCTTTTAAACATACAAATATCGGTGGTCACGAAATTGATATTATTGCTTAATGTGTAATTTTATTCCCCATAAAAGTTTTTAAGAGTTCCCTAAACCATATAGTGACTTGTAAGGCTGTGTTGTTTTCTGTATAATAATCATAATTCGACCGCGGTAATCTTTTTGTAACTCTGATTGGCGTATTCCCTGACATGTTAATTGTTCAATGTTTAACTTGTTAAAGAAATTGAATCTTAATCTGATGGATGCTGACTTCGTGATCATTGATATTTTACCATTATCTTTGTATTTCTCTATATATAGCTTCTCAAGAACACCCTTATGTGTTGTAGACTTTTTGCTTTCTATTTTAGGGAAATTATAGATTTGTAATCTTTTGCTAAAATTACATGTTTTGATTTTTTCCTTCTTCCATGCCTTCACACCCTCCTTTCATATAAATATTATTGATCATGTTAGCATTTATGAAAATGTGTGTGTGGATTATGGGGTTGATGTTGAGGAGAGAAGCAGACACAATAGACATAATTTAGTTTATTAATACTTTAATAGAATCTAGCATAATATTGTGCATCGGTTCTTTATTAAGTTGAATATTTCTAATAATATTTCATGAATTTGCAGGGTCATCCATTCTATGCTCTAATGCTGTTCTATATGCTAAATGATTTGCAGGACCTGGAATTAGTTTGTACTTACATATTTTTACATGAGAGCCCTATGAACTTGTTCCTTGTTTCAAGCTCATTTATTAATGTATCCAATTCATTTATTAATATCTTTGTCTGTTTTCTCCAGAGCCATACATTTATCATTGTGGAATGTCCATTTTATTTTTCTCCTAAACCTAGTTGAACTTCCTTCTCCCACTGGTATTCTATAAACTTCGATATGTGAAAAACTAAGCCAACAGCATTTCAATTACTCTCTCTTTCTGATAATATCCGTGGTTATATGGTACATTTTGCGGGAAGAGTATAGTCTTTTTATTTTTATTTATTTATTTTTCTGCACCATCAATTTTTGATATATTATGTAGTTGATCACTAATAATCCAGTAAAACAATGAATAAAGTTTGTGTTATGTTCAAACTGATATATTTTTAAGGAGTTCTTGAAATGAGCTAGCTCTCTGTTTCATTTAAAACATTAAATTTTTAGATTGCAACATTATTTTTGTTGATATTTATGAATAAAAAATTAATTTATATAAACCTTTTTATTTCGCTTTTTAATTTGAATATGGAAGCAAAGGAAGTGTTGGACTCGCGTATGGGGAGTAGGGGTGCTTCACCTTGTTGTGGGATCATAGGAAGCAGAACTCGAACCCTTGCGAGTTGTGTCCCTCGAAATGTAAAAAAAAAAATTACCCAGAACAAGAAAAACGGACCATGCAATTTCAAATTCCATTAGCTGTAAATCAGACCATGCCATTTGTGAAACAAAATTTCATATGATCAAAGAACTCGCATGGTCCGAGTTATGTACTCTGAGTTTTTTCAATATACTGAATTTTTTTCAACTTTTTGAACACAAATCGAAGGGTTTGATTTGTGTATTCCCACAATTTTAAAAAACACAAAAAATTACCATGTTAAAATATATCACTCATTTTGCTTTCATATCAAAATTTTTTAACCTCTTTAATTAGATCGGTATATCTTTAATTTCACGGAAAATTAGTAAAACCTAACCCTAAATTAAAACACACAGATCACACCACACACTCTCCACTCTCCAGAGGGCTGCACTCACCCACGCTCACGCCCGTAACCTCAAAACTCTCCACTCTTCGCCGGCGACGGACAACTTCACAGTCGCAACGCCGTTCAGCATCATAGTTCGCAACCACACACTTCCCCTGCTCCTCGGTTTTGCCGTCGCCGTCGTGCTCCGTTCGTCTCCATCCAACCTCTATCCGTCGTCCCTCCATTTCCAGCTTCGTGTCTCACCGTCGTGTCTGGTGTTCGGATTTTTCGTCCTCCCTTAGTCTCGAGTCTCAGGTAATTCTTCTAATTATTTGTTGATTTTGATTTCTTTTTGTTCTGACCTTGATTTTTTTTTATTTTGGTTTTGTCTTGTTGATTCTAAATTTCTAATTTTTGTGTTCCGATTATGATTTATGGCTGTTATTCTAATTTTGGTGTTCTGATTTATGATTTTTAATTTGTTATTAATTGTTGTTTGGAACATTTTTAATATTTAACAGGTTTATAGGCAAATCTTTATCTCCTACTTTTAATGCATTACAAGTGAAAATTATTAACTTAAATAATATCTATAATAATGCAAATTTAAGATGATGTATCTAATCTTTTTTTTTTTTAATTTGTCTTTCCAAATCCTAGATTCTAAATCTTACCATATTTGACTTAGTAAATAAGATTTCAAATCTAAAATAATTTAATAAGATAAGATAATAAGATAAGATAAATGCTTATGATTATGCTGTATAAAATCATTATATATTACCATAAGTCCATAACATTAGAGTAAAAATAAAAGATCCTAAAGCTGCAATTTTTCTTCACCTCAATTTAGTTTATTAGTTAATAGTAAGTTTTCATGGCTAAGAGATCAACCTCCTATTCAATAGAATTCACATGTTCTGAAAAACCATCTTTATGGCTAATAACTGAAGAAAATTCATTTCCTAATAGCTTCCGTATTAATTTTTCTTGTACCAATCAAATAATCCAACAAAAAAAAATTGTCACGAAACCAACCTCTAAGCCACATATTGATGATGAATTCTCTTCTTTTACTGCCACTACTGTCAACGAAACTTTTTTTGTTCCTTGGTATAAAATTCCTAGTCATTTGCAACCCACCACTGATGATGATAAAGAAAAATTCAAATACTTGCAAGAAACCTTCTCTTCAATGTTCTTATCATCAAAGCTATTAGATAAAATTATGCCTTCCATATGCGAATTTGCGAGGGAGATCATGAAAATGTCTAAATGTGACCGTTACGCAGGAATTTGGCCATTTGAAGTGAACCTTTGCGTTACCACATCCATTGTTGATGTCACCACATCCATTGTTGATGAAGATGACGATTGTGAATCTGTTGGAGAGAATGAGATGCCAAAAGATGATGATTGTTCGGATGAGAGCCAAGATGCATGCATATGCATGGGAGAGATAAACTGATACTATTATTAATTTTTTGAATTAATTTTTCGTTCGTTTTAGTTTATAACTATTTTGAAGTAGTGCTCCAAAGATTTTTTTTTCACTCTTTTCAAAACATTGATTTTTTAGATTGTAACATTATTTTTGTTGATATTTATGAATAAAAAAATAATTTGTCTGAATTTACAATAGTGAATATGATAAATAGAATAATCACAATTAATAAAAAGAAAGAAAGAAAGAAAGAAAGAAAGGAATATGAAAATCAAAACAAGCCAGCAACCCGGAAAGATGAATGCTGGATCACGGAGAGGATCGCGGCTATGGAAACCGAATTTGATGGCTGAAATGCGCGAATTTCAATCAAACAAAGTCGGAAGCATTGGATGGCAGCAGAACCGCAAAGAAACAGAAGCAAATAAAACTCTTTGCTATGATAGATGTTTTGATAATTAAATCCAATGGTTGCTAAATCTTTTTAGAAGGCGATTTAGACCTAAAAAGCCTTTGAAGAAACAGAAGCAAAATCGGGAAGCGTAAAAAGAAAACAAGAAACTATACAGTCCATAGGAAACAGGGGTCTTGGATTTAAGTCTGCATAGTGCAGTAGTGGCTGCTATATAATGTGACTTCTTTTGTGATTGAAACATGAGATGATACACCTTTAGCATCACAGCTTCCCCATGGATGGTGTGCACATGACGGCACCGTTCCAATCAAGGGAAAGCATTTCACTGTTTATGCTTCTATTATCTGCGGTTAGCCTTACTCTTTCTACAAATGTTTCATAATATTCACATGTGAATTTACATGTTTGGCCAATCACAATTCTTTTAGGATGCTTCACCTAGTTATATTTATTATGTGTTGTAGACTTTTGCCTTATAGGGGTAAAAATATAAATAAATTGAATGTTCTTAATGAATATTTTTATATAAATGAAAACAGCTAGTATCAATTTACATATGTTGGTGGTAAATCGAATCACTCTCACTCGATTTAGTAGAATTTCATGCGAATCGAATGGGTGTTATGCATATAGTTTGTCAATTCTAATTAATCAAATGTGCTCAATTCGATCTACTTAGTAATACGAACTACACTATAAATCGAACATGATTGCTTCGATTTATTACCATTCTACCAGACAATATAAATGGATGTAGGCTAATTCGATTTACTAGGGTGTAAATATAAGTTGAATGTGAATTCCATAGCATAAATCGAATCCATACAATTATTTTGATACACCAACAATTATATTTATATGGAGCCAATGCTAAATCGAATTCAATTAATTCGATAATACTAGTTTATGAAAAAAAATTTGCATTTTATAAAATTTAAAATTTTTTATTATGTAATTGGTTAGTAACAAGTACATTACAAATATTTATAGTACTCATTTGTTACGATGTAACTATATAAAAATTTATAATGTACTCATTACTAACCTATTACATAATAAAATTTTTTAGATTTTACAAAATCCAATTTTTTTCATAGACTCGTATTATCGAACTAATTGAATTTGATTTAGCATTAACTCCATATAGATATAATTGTTGGTGTATCAAAATAATTGCATGGATTCGATTTATGCTATAGAATTCACGTTCAACTGGTATTTATATAAGCTTTGCACCCTAATAAATCGAATTAGCCTTATATTTTTTGGTAGAATGGTAGTAAATCGAAATAGCCAAATTTAATTTATAGTGTAATTCGTATTACTAAGTAAATCGAATTGAGCATATTTGATTTACTAAGATGGACAAATTACATGCATAAATCGAATGAGACCCATTTCATTTGTATGAAATCTTTCGATTTATATAAAAATCTTTATAAGGGACATTTACGTAACGGTTTTTTATTTGGAGATCTAAATAATATCAAGCTTCAATTGGTTTATTTACGTTTCTTTCGATTTGTATTGCTAAAATTACATATTTAAATTTTTTCCTTCTTCCATGCCTTCACATCCTCCTTTCATATAAATATTATTGATCGTTGTTAGTATTTATGAAATTGTGTGTGTGTGGATTATGGGGTTGATGTTGAGGAGAGAAGCAGACACAATAGACATAATTTAGTTTATTAATACTTTAATAGAATCTAGCATAACATTGTGCATCGGTTCTTTATTAAGTTGAATATTTCTAATAATATTTCATGAATTTGCAGGGTCATCCATTCTATACTCTAATGCTGTTCTATATGCTAAATAATTTGCAGGACCTGAAATTAGTTTGTATTTAGTTTATTTCATGAGAGCCCTATGAACTTGTTTCTTGTTTCAAGCTCATTTATTAATGCACCCGATTCATTTATTAGTATCTTTGTCTCTATTTTATCCAGAGCCATACATTTATCATTGTGGAATGTGCATTTTATTTTTCTCCTAAACCTAGTTGAACGTCCTTCCTCCACTGGTATTCTATAAACTTCGATAGTTCATATGTGGAAAACTAAGCCAACCTTTCAATTACTCTTTCTTTTTGATAATATTTGAAACTAATGGAAATTTTTGAATTTTTTAATAAATAAAAAAATATTTTCAAAAACAAAATATAACAACTTTATTATTTAAAACTCAAAAAGTTAGAATTTCAAAACTTTATTTAATTTAAAATAGCTTATCAATATTCTAGAATTGTTGTTGTGA
>NC_029794.2:13454642-13476791 GCF_000816755.2 Arachis ipaensis | reverse complement strand
TAGTGATATTTGGATAAATCTTTTTAAAATAAAAATTAAATATAAAACGCAAAAGCATGATCTGAAACAGTTTTTAACCTGCTTTTATCCTGTTAAAAGGAAAAATTAATTATTTTCTTTACAAAAAATTTACATTTTAAGACTGAAATTTTCTTAGTATGCGACCAAGGTATTTAACGTTTAGGAGCGTGTGAAAGTAATTCTAAAATTGATATTAGGGACCTAGGATGCATTAGTATTTAGTAATAATGTAAAAATAAGTTAATTATAGGACGTCTTACTTCAATCATTTGCTTCTTCACAAAAACCAGATCTTCTGAGCACAGTTATATTGCAAGTTTGTTTTTCATATATAGTCTTTTTATTTTTATTTATTTAATTTTCTACACCATTAGTTTTTGATATATTATATAGTTGATCACTAGTAATCCAGGAATATACCAAATAAATTATGTTCTAGTCAAACTGACACATTTTAAGAAGATCCTAAAATCGGTTAGCTTTCAGTTCCATTTAATATTTGACATCTTTGGGACAAATCTTTATCTCCTACTTTTAATACATTACAAAGTGAAAATTATTAACTGAAATTATATCTATCTATAATAATGCAAATTTAAGATTATGTATCTAATCTTTTTTTTTTAAATTTGTTTCTCTAATCTTACCATATTTGACTTAGTAAATAAGATTTTAAATTTAAAACGATCTAATAAGACAAAGATAAGATAAATGCTTATGATTTTGCTGTATAAAATCATTATATATAACCAAAACACTAGAGTAAAAATAAAAGATCTTAAAGCTGCAATTTTTCTTCATGTCAAATTAGTTTATTCATTAATAGTAAGTTTTCATGGTTAAGAGATCAATCTCTTATTCAATAGAACTCACATGTTCTAAAAAACCATCTTTATGGCTTATAATAGAAGAAAATTCATTTTATAATTGTTTCCATATAAATTTTTGTTGTACCAATCAAATGATCCAACATAAAAAATTTACCGGAAAATCAACCTCTAAACCACATATTGATGATGAATTCTCTTCTTTTATTTTCACTGCTGTCAACCAAACCTTTTTGGTTCCTTGGTATAAAATTTTTAGTCATTTGCAACTTGTCACTGATGATGATAAAGAAAAATTCAAATATTTGCAAGAAACCTTCTCTTCAATGTTCTTGTCATATGAGCTATTAGATGAAATTATGCCTTTTATATGCGAATTTGCCAAGGAGATCATAAAAATGTCTAAATGTGACCGTTACGCAGGAATTTGACCATTTGATATAAAACTTCGCGTCACCACATCCATTGTTGTCGATGAAGATGACGATTGTGAATCTATTGGAAAGAATGAGATGCCAGCACGTGATGATTGTTGGGACGAGAGCCAAGATGCTTATGCATGGGAGATAAACTGATATTATTATTAACAACAATGCTAGGGAACCAAGAGGGTATCAGCCAAAAACCAGCTAAATGCCTCTGGGTGAATCCAAAACCTCTACGTGGATGGTGCTTATGCTAGGCATTAGGATGTTTCTTTTCTTTGTAAATTGGATGGTTCTAAATCTATTTTCTGGTTTATCATGTTTTAGGCATTTAGAGAAAGAAGAAGGGTGAAGAGACGGAAGCTAATTGAATTAGTTTCCGTGATTCACGTTGCAATGATACTGAACGTATCTCTTCCTAATTTGAATGTGGTAAAATATTTAATAACCAATATTTTAAATCATAAATAAATAAAATTAATTACTATATCTATAATTAATTAAGTTGTTCCATTCTTCGCTGATTTAGAGTTGGTTTCATATACTTTTCCTATTATTAATTTCTTGAATCAATTTTCTTTCATTTTAGTTTATAATTATTTTGAAGTAGTGCCCCGTAGATTTTTTTTTACTCCTTTCAAAATATTGAGTTTTTAGATTGTAACATTATTTTTGTTGATATTTATGAATAAAAAATTAATTTATCTGGATTTACAATGGTGAATCATGATGAATGGAGTAACCACGATTAATAAAAAGAAGAAAAAGAAAGAAAGAAAGACAGGAGTATGAAGATCAAGATAAGTCAGTAATCCAGGAGGATGAGTACAGGAGGACGGAGAGGTTGACGCAGAAACCGGCTTTGATGGTTGAGAAGCATGAATTTCGGAGTCAACGGAACCCAGAACACACACCAGAGTCAACAGTAAAGATAGCAGAGTTACGGGTAGATGGAGCGCATGGTAGTTACAGCGGCATACTGGTGGTGTCCAACTGAAATGGATGTATTTTGGGTGGGATCTGTGTTTAACCTGGCCCAGGACCCAAAAATATTTACTAATAGTAATATATAATCCAAATATTTTTTTTAATTTCATATAAATCATAGAGCATTAGAACTTCATGCACCACAATATTTTTTCTACCGAAGAAGTCTTTCCAAATATATATATATATGGAAAAGTATAGGTAGACAATAATACTAAACAATGTGAATAATATATATATCGGATGTTTATTTTATTAGGTGTACGAATGGTTATTTTAATATTAAGATTTAGGTGGGTAATTTGGAGGTGTAGTGTGTTTTTATTTGATTGGTAGTTGTTCATGTTGTTCAAGATAGTCATTGTTTACCTAACACTCCCTGGGTTTTGCTAGGTGCACAATGACTTTTATAAACAATGTGAACAATAGGTTCTAGAATTGATCCAATAAAATAAAAAAAATACTTCATCCTCAAATTACCTCATAAATTTAAACATTATAATAACCATCTGCACACTTAATAAATTGAACATCCAGCTATTATTAACTGTACATGAGTAAATCGAATCAAAAGAAATAACCATCTAATTAAAAATAATAATACCTATTGAATTAAACATATCTATTATTTACATTGTTTAATATTTTTATTGTCTACCTATACTTTTCCATATATAAAACAAAATTTTGCTTTTGTTAAATACCTAATAGCCACGGAAAATTTGAAGGTCCACAAAGTTTTTTCACCAACATGGATGAATTCTTTTAATTTTACACATTGACCTCCAAATGATTTATCGTATTTATATAAAGCATTACTTTTTTACGTATTTATTTTAGTATAAACATCCTTCGTTACACAGCGTCTTTTTTGTCTTTAAGTTGTTGGATATAATTTTTTTTTAACACAAATGTTAGTTCAGACAGAATTAAACGGGTTCAACCAAAATTAAAAACCAAATGTAATTATTGCAAGCAATATTTAATAAGTTATTTATTTAATTAACGTTTAAGGACAATGACTATATATTTAGTTAGTTAGTTATTTAATTTTTAAAATGTAAGTGCAATTTAATTTTAAATATTTAAGTTGGTATATCTTTAATTTTACTGAAAATAATTTTTATAAAATTTTAATAATAGATTATTACAGATATTCAATTAAGTATTAATAATAAAACCTTTCACTTGACTTATTACGGACTATGAACATATCAATTAAAAATTGTGTATGAAGTCAAAATTATGTTTCAAGAATCAGAAATTGAAAGTTTTTAATATATATAACAATTGTTTGGGGTCAATTCGAAAATCCAAATAATTTCAAAATAAAAGAGAGATAATTTTTTTAAAATGACTTAACCCAATAAACACCGTTAAGATTGTGTACATAAGAAACATTTGTCTGTTTCTTAAGAATTTCACTAATGTTGGTAAAAATTCTCACGTGATCATTGAATCATTCATCTTTAACAACGTGTACTCAAAATGTGAAAAAACCTTTTTTTTTATAAAGATGTTAGTTCGATAATCACCAAAAAAAATGTTAGTTCTATATTAATCTTCTATATTCCAATAACGGAAAAGTTATCCATCCATGTATTTTTTACATGGTTGTTAACCAAGTAATTTCTTCCACACGCGCGTCTCCCACTCCTCACTCGTTTGTCATACACGCGCTACATATAACGTGCTGCAACCTAAAGTTTTGCTCAACGTAAACCTTCTACTGCAATGTAAACCTCCTTCTTCTTCTGCAGTGCCTTCGTCGTTCTCCTCTGGTCGCGTTCATCTTCTAGTTTTTCTTATTTCGATTTGGTTGCATTTATCTTCTTCCTATTCTTCTTCATTTTCTTCTTCGATCTGCACTTCTGAATCGAAACAATAAATGACTCAACTTTAAATCAGGAGAGCGATTTGGATTACTCTTCTGAAACGAATCAAACTGACAAAGTTTGTATTATTCAATTTTGAATCGAATTGAATGGAATGCAATTGCTAATTTGAATTGAATTGAATTGATAATATGTAAATTGTAGGCAGAGTTATTTAAATTTGATTTTATATAATGGATTATGTTTCGTTCACTCAGTACTATACAATTGTTTCACCATGAGTACTGTGTTCGGTTCATTCTGCAGAAAGCTGTTTCAATTTGATTTTATATAATGGATTATGTTTCGTTCACTCAGTACTATACAATTGTATTGTGTTCGGTTCACCATGAGTACTATGTTCGGTTCACCATGAGTACTGTGTTTGGTTCACCATGAGTATTGTATTCGGTTCATTCTGCACTATTCAAAACTCTTCTTCCTCACCTTCTACTGCTTCTTCACTAGAGAGAGAAGGAGAAAAAGACAAAAAAAATACAGCAGCAACAACAACAAAAGAATGACGATGGGGTTTTAGGTTTTAGGGTTTAGTGTTTATGGGTTCAGGGGTTCAGTGTGTTTCAAACTTTCGGTTCATCCCGTGTATTAATTTCGGTTCACTGTGTTCATGGTTGATGGTTTAGGGTTTAGGGGTCTAGGGTTTAAGGTTCAGGGTTCAGGGTTTTTTAGGGTTTACGGTAGGGTTTAGGGTTTAGCATTCAGGGTTCAGAGTTTAGTGTTCAGAGTTCGGGTTCAGGGTTTAGGGTTTAGGGTTTAGGATTTAGCATTCAGGGTTCAGAGTTCAGAGTTCAGGGTTCGGGTTCAAGGTTTAGGGTTTAGGGTTTAGGTTTTAGGTTTTAGGGTGTATGGTTTAGGGTTTAGGATTTAAGTTTTAGAGGTTTAGGGATTTAAGGTTTATGGGTTCAGGATTCAGTGTTCAGGGTTCTGGTTTTAGTGTTTAGGGTTTAGGGTTCAGTGTTTAGGGGTTCATAATTTTTTGGTAAACAGGAGAGCGATTTGGATTACTCTTCTGAAACGAATCAAACTGACAAAGTTTGGATTATTCAATTTTGAATCGAATTGAATGGAATGCAATTGCTAATTTGAATTGAATTAAATGGACGGAGGTGTACCGAATTGAATTAAATTGAATTGATAATATGTAAATTGTAGGTAGAGTTATTTGAATTTGATTTTATATAATGGATTATGTTTCGTTCACTCAGTACTCTACAATTGTTTCACCATGAGTACTGTGTTCGGTTCATTCTGCAGAAAGCTGTTTGAATTTGATTTTATATAATGGATTATGTTTCGTTCACTCAGTACAATACAATTGTATTGTGTTCGGTTCACCATGAGTACTATGTTCGGTTCACCATGAGTATTGTGTTCGGTTTACCATGAGTACTGTGTTCGGTTCATTTTGCACTATTCAAAAGTCTTCTTCCTCACCTTCTACTGCTTCTTCACTAGAGAGAGAAGGAGGAAAAGACAAAAAAATACAGCAGCAACAACAACAAAAGAATGACGATAAGGAGAAAACACGTGAAGAAGAAGGAATGCGAAAAAGGAGGAGAAGGAGGAACGCGAAGAAGAAGGCGAAGAAGCGCGGGAGAAGAAGAAGAAGCGTGGGGGAGAAGAAGCATTGGGCAAGAGCGATTTCGTGTGTGTTGGGTACGTGTATTTCATTTCATTTAATGGTATTGGATTTTTTTGGTGTTGGGCCAACTTGGTTACATGGTTACATGGATGTGTAGCATCCCATTCCAATAATGAAGTAATTTATTAAAATTTTTAATTCATTTTTTAAAAATTATTTTTAAGTCAATTTTTTTATAACAGAAAAAAAAACTAAGAAAAAAAATCCTAATCTAAAAAGAAAGGCATATTTTTATTTTTAATATTAGATTAACAATGATGTTTTTTTGAATTGTAAACTGCTGTAGTATTTTTCTAAAATGTGAAATGATTTAATTTAGAGAATAGAAATCGGACCGTCTAATTTTTAAAAAAGACAGAAAGCTAGCCGTATCTTCGCCACGATTTTGCCCTCTGTTTTGGCCGAGCCTCCTCTGCGGCATTGCCGTGCTTCCTCCGCCGTTCAGCCATCATAGGAGCTCCCTATCCATTGAGTGTTCCAGGATTTGACCTCCGGAAGAAGTGTGTTCGAGTCTCAGAATTTAGTGAAGTGATTTCTTTTCCTTGTTCTCTTATTCTTTCCTGTATTTAGGTTCTTGTCAGGTCTTTATTAATGTTGTTCGTTGGACTTAGCTATTTTAAATGTTGTTGTGGTGATGTTCCGAGTTCATAATATTGTTATTGTTAATTTGGTAATCAATAGAACTTTTGTTGAGGCGCTGTTCTTCGACTGTGTGAGTGTTAGGTTGCTGTATTTTTGTGGAGTTGTTAATCTAAATAATGATTTTGATCTTAGTTCATATGTGTTGATCCTGATGTTTCGGTAATTTGATCAATTGTTCTTGAGGTGCTGTTCTGTGGCCTGTGTGTATTAGGTTGCTGTGTTTTTTTCCAGTTATTAAGTTGAATAATTATTCGGATCCGACTTTACGGTTTTCATCTTGTAAATTTGTTCATATGACCAGTTAATGTTGCTGGGTTGCTCTTTTGATCTGGTGATTGTTAATATGTGGAATTGTTGTGATTTTCTGTTCTATTTTTGACAACGTTGGTGTAATGAGAGAATAGCTGAAAATGTTCCAATTTCTTTTTCTCTGGACTAGTCAATGTTTTGTTGGAGAGCGAGGGAGGTGACGGGGCGAGAGTGTTCCCGTTGAGGCTGCAGTGTGAAGGTGGTTTGGCAATGGTGGGAGATTGAAAAGTTAAGGTTTTGAGGTTTGAGTTTCTGAAGAGAAGGAAGGGATGGGAGGGTCTGTATGGAGAGGTCGCTGAGTAGGGTAGGAGTGGTGCTGCTACTGCTTTCTTGAGAGGTTGTGGAAGAATTGAAAATTTGAAATCATATCTATAATAATGCAAATTTAAGATTATGTATCTAATTATTTTTTGTTTTTTTTTTAATTTGTCTCTCCAAATCCTACATTCTAAATCTTACTATATTTGACTTAGTAAATAAGATTTTAAATCTAAAACAATCTAATAAGATAAGATAGCATAAGATAAACATTTATGATTTTGTTGTATGAAATCATTATATATATAACCATAACATTAGAGTAAAAATAAAAGATCCTAAAGCTGCAATTTTTTTTCATTGTCAACTTAGTTTATTAATTAATAATAAACTTTCATGGCTAAGAGATCAACCTCCTATTCAATAGAATTCACATGTTCTAAAAAATCATCTTTATGGCCTATAACCGAAGAAAATTCATTTTATAATCGCTTCCATATAAACTTTTGTTGTACCAATCAAATGATCCAACATAGAAAATTCACTAAGAAATCAACTTCTAAACCACATATTGATGATGAATTCTCTTCTTTTACTTCCACTACTATCAACCAAACCTTTTTGGTTTCGTGGAATAAAATTCCTAGTTATTTGCAACCCGCCACTGATGATGTCAAAGAGAAATTCAAGTACTTGCAAGAAACCTTTTCTTCAATGTTCTTGTCAACTGAGTTATTAGATGAAATTATGCCTTCCATATGCAAATTTGCCAGGGAGACCATGAAAATGTCTAGGTGTAACCGCTACGCAGGAATTTGGCCATTTGATGTGAAGCTTCGAGTCACCACATCTATTGTTGTCAACGAAGGTGATGATTGTGCATCTGTTGGAGAGAATGAGATGCCAGCACATAATGATTGTTGGGATGAGAGTGAAGATGCTTATGCATGGGAGATAAACTGATACTATTATTAATTTCTTGAATCAATTTTCTTTCGTTTTAGTTTTTAATTATTTTGAAGTAGTGCACTGTAGATTTGTTTTTTTTTACTCCTTTCAAAACATTGAATTTTTAGATTGTAACATTATTTTTGTTGATATTTATGAATAAAAAATTAGTTTGTATAAACCTCTTTTTGACGTATTTATTTTTGTTTAAACCTCCTTCGATGCACAGCGTCTTTTTTGCCTTTGAAGTGTTGGATATAATGTTTTTTTAAAGCAAATGTTAGTTTCAGAATGTAGAAGTGTAATTTTTATTTAACTAAAGATAGGTAGACTCAAACCCGCGACTTTTTTTAGGTGAGTATAGAGAGATTATGGGTGTGTTTAGCAAACACCACAAAAAGCACGTTCAATCTTCTTGGACGCTGTAATATTTGTTTGCCTAATTTTTTTCCTTTCAACGCGAACATGATTCTGGGTTTGAACATCGTTTATCAGAATTGACATTCTACCAATTTTGTCATTCAATCTCAATTATAATAAGAGATACCAAAAACAATAAGAGTCCGTTTGGGAAGTAGCAGAATGTACTTTTTTTTAACTTTTGGATTATGAAAAGTTACAATCTGTGTGTTTGGCATCATTTTAAAAAAAGCTTCGAAAAGTTAATTTATAGCTTTTTGAAGAAGTAGAAATATATGACTTATTTTTCGATAAGTCATTCTACCACTTCCTTAAAAAAAAATAATTTCAAAACAAAAAAATCAACTTTCCTTCTTGACTCTGTGAAAAATACTGACCCTTCACCACCATTTTTACGCAAGTATGCTAGAAGCACTGACCTTCCACCATCATTCCACCATCATTCTCACGCAATGTTTCAAACCTCACCATTTTCACGTAATGATTCATCTTATGGAAGTATTGATCCTCCACCACCATTTTTAGACAATATTGCATTTGAACAACCTACTGCATATATTCCTTCTAAGTATTTTTTTTTTTATCATTTTATCACTCTATTTTTTATTATTAAATTTGTATTTAACTGTAGTATGAAATTTCAGTTTTAATTTTATTTTTTCACATGTGATTTTATAGTTTGCTATTATTTTCATAGTTAATTATAACAAGTTCTTGACCTCAATAAAGGAGAAGGGAGTTCTAATAGGAGTAAAAAAAATAAAAAACAACAACAAAATATACATTGACACACATTTTATATTTATTTTTTATTTTCATCTACCATATCATACACAATATTAGTGATTAGGTTATGTAAAATCAACATTCAATATTGGAAAGTATTTCTTATCATCGTTATTTTAATATTCTTTTTTTCTGTAAAAAAATTTATTTTTTGAGTTTTTATCCAAACACTAGAACTTTAAAATAAGTACTTTTATAACTAAAAATCCAAACACAAAATAACTTATTTATAAACTGCTATTAATAAAAGTCCTTATACTTTAATCTCTTTTTTCAAAAGAACTTATTTAAGTTATTTACCCAAACTGGGCCTAATTAGAGTTCTTGAATTTTTTTTATACCTCTACGAGTATAAAAATATTATGCCATTTGAGTTATAACCATGATTCTAAAAATTGGACTAGACCGGCCGGTCAAACCAGTTCAATCGAAAACTAACAATACAAACGATTCGGTCTGATACTTATAACCGTTGAAGAGAAAACCACTTAAAAACCGTCGAACCGGCAGATTATTGCCCGGTTGGATCGGACTGATAACCGGCCAGTTCGAATAAAACGACGCCGTTTTATTTATTTGGGAAAAAAAAACAAAACAAAAGTAGAACCATTCGTGAACCAAAACCCCCCCTCTTCCCAGCCCTTCATCGCCGCCGCCGTCCCCAGGTCCTCAGCGCCCTGCTGCTTCCTCTTCCCTGTGTCATTTTCATCTTCGCTGGCACGTCGTTTTCATCTTCGCTGGCACGTCGTTTTCATCTTCGCTGGCACGTCGTTTTCATCTTCCTCTTCCCCAGGTAGCTCGGCACGTCGTTTTCATCTTCGCTGGCTTCTCGGCACGGGACCCAGGTTAGTGGCCCTGCTTTCAATTCTTCGCCTCCGCTTCTTTCTTTTAATTTCTGAATGTTCGGTCTTCTTCTTCGTTTGAAGTTCTGAAATTGTTGTTCAATTTTTGTTCCATTTTTCTTTTAATGTTTTGTAAATTGTAATTGTCTGCTGATGGATCTTTCTTGTATTTGCTGGTTGCTGATGGCTGTAAATTTTTTTCCAAATTTACTGATGGCTAGATGGCTCTGTTAGTCTGTTGCTTTCAATTCTTCACTCTGTTACTGATGGCTCGATGGCTCTGTTAGTTGCTGATAGCTCTTAATTTTTTTGTTCAAATTTACTGATGGCTTTGTTTGTAGTTGCTGGTTTTGCTGGGTGAAGGTTTAGTGTTTTGGAATGTTTTATAATGTGCTAATGTTTGTAATTGCTGGCTTTGTTTGTAATTGCTGGGTGAAGGTTTAGTGTTTTGTGATTATTGGTTAATGTTTTAGTTTAGTGTTCTCTCTTTTCTAGATTTCCCTTCTCCCTGTATTTCTGCATATTGCTGAATTGGTAATCAATAAATTTGCCTTTTTGCTGTAAATCGGTACTTTACTAGGATTTTTTAAATTTGTTTCTGTAACTTGAATTTGTTGCTGAATTTGTTACTTCCCAGTCACAGAATCAGAACAGAATGCTCAGTCAGTGCTTGATTGATTGGCTTTGCTCACTGATTGTATTTGATGTTAAATTTTAAATTGATAACTTTTAAATTTTAAATTTGCACTGCCCATGTTACTGATTCACTGTTCTTTCAGTGCTTTTTGTTGTTGTTAATAATTATGATGAGCTTTGTTAAAATTTGCACTGCCTATATTACTGAGTGTTCCTTCAGTGCTCGTTGTTGTTGTTAATCATTGTGGTGAACTTTGTTAAAATTTGCACTGCCTATGTTATTGATTCACGGATTCATCCCTCTCGTCATTATTATCATAGTTTTTGATTGCGGATGGCGGCTCATGGTGGTGAGCCAAAAATCCGCCATAAAACAATGGCGGATGGCATTGCTGAAAATGGCGGAAATGGCGGATTACCTAAAAAATGCAAATATATATATACAAAAAAACATGCAGAAAAATTACAAATATAATAAACTATAAAATCTAATCCATATAATCATTTTTGTAGTCATAAGACATCCAATTAATGCAGCAAATATAATAGAAAATTCAGCAAATAAACATAAGACATAGAACATAAAAACTAAAAACTTAAAAGAAAGAGCAAAGCCATTGTCTCATCATGTCTTTAAACTAAAGAATGATGAAATAAACCATCTAAATTCTAGCTCTCATTAACTTGGTTCCCCCTTTGGAGCTGCAGGTTGTTTTCTTTTTCTATTTTGTTGTCTTCTCCTAGTATTTGCCGTCATTTCCCCCCATTGCTTCAATTCTGCAGGACTAAAAAGCCTTTGAAGAAACAGAGCCAAAATCGGGAAGGGTAAAAAAAAAAAAGAAACTATCAATCAGGGGTCTTGGATTTTTAGTCTGCATAGTGCAGTAGTGGCTACTGTATGGTGTGACTCTTGGTTGTGATTGAAACATGTGATGATACACCTTTAGCATCACAACTTCCCCATGGATGGTGTGCGCATGGCGGCACCATTATTTTCTGTTATTGAATAGAGTCCGTAATTTTGACGATATTAAACATTGAATCAAGGGGAAGCATTTCACTGTTTATGCTTCTATTGTTTGCGGTTACCCTTACTCTTTCTACAAATGTATGATAATATTCACATGTGAATTTACATGTTTGCCTCGGTCAATCACAATTCTTTTAGAATCCTTCACCTAGATATATTATGTTTTGATTCTTTGAATCATTGGATATATCTTTTGAATTTTGCAAATTTGTTTGCTTTCTTCATAGCATATGTTTAGAACTTGCTGAACAAGTGACATTAGTGACAAGTTCTTTTGCAACAGATTTCGTGGGTTCTTTTGGAAGGCGGCAAGAATAGGTAACAGTCTCCTATTTGATTTACTACTGTGTGAAGTTTCATTTTAATCTTGCATGTGCGCTTTCAAATATCTAGTTGTTTTCTTTGTTTATGCTATGGAAATGACTGGAGCAGAACGAAGGGTAGGGAAGAAGCCATATCTGCATTTGGTTTACCATGGAATTTTATCGTTTTACTTTTCCCTTTGGTTCTGTAATTTTTTTTTTTTTGCTTTGCTCCATGTGCTTGATGCTCTAAAGATTTTTCCATTTGTCAATTTATCAATATCATGTACTGCAATTCTTTAAATCAATCAGTTTATTAACCCTAGTCCAATCCTGACTTATCAAACCATAGTTAGTTGTACCGCACCTGCTTACCTTTAAACAAGAAGGATATGGATTCTTAGTGAGTGTTTATGACTTACCTTTCTTGGTTGAAAATCTAGGGATATAATAATTCATTATGATTTTATGATGGATGCAAATAGAGAAGGTTTGGATTTTAGTTGTAATCTCATTTTATTTCTGTGCCAATATTCATCTTTTACAACCTCAACCACTTCTATAGATATTTATGTATCTTTTCTATAAATCCTAGTTATTTTAGAGCATTCCTCCTTCAAAATGCATTTTAATGTCCTGTGATCTTCACAAGCAATGGCGGAACTTGAAACAAAATTTTGAGGGGCCACATAGAAGATAATTGTCAAAATATTTTTGATATGGACCCCATTTAAGATAAGCTCGTCTAATTTCATCTCTCTGGTTTGGGTGATATTATCAAATTTAAAGCCGTTTTTCAGGGTCTCTTTCCAGAAAAATGAAAAATTAAGGTCAAACTCATCAGATGTAACCTTTTGAACTTTTGAAGGTTGTATTTCACTTTTTTGTGATTTATTAAAGTAGAAGAACTATCCACAGGTGTTGATATTGTAAAAATTATATGTTCTCATTCTTAAATATTAGCCTTCCTCTTAAAAAATGCATCAATTCTTTTTTTTTTATTATTATTTTATATAAAATTTGAATATATATCCTGTAAAATATGTAAGAAGAAGTTAGAAGGACAAATATTAAAATTTATAATATTTATTGAATTTTTTTTATCAATTTATACAAATACAATAATATTAATACTTATTGAATATTCTATTATTTTTTATCATATAAAAAATTAAATTAAATAAATAGTAAAATATAAAATAATATTAAATTAAATAAATAAAAAATATCTAATTTTTTATATTTGAACTTAAAGATAGAGGGAGTGTTACTTATTGAACTTAATGAGTACTTTAAGTCATAGTAAAGTATTTAAACTAATTGAATTATCTTTTATCTTTTAAACAAGTACTACTAATTTTTTTATAAAAAGTTTGGGAGCATGCCCCCCTTGTCTGAACTAAGCTCCGCCACTGTTCACAAGGCTAAATTATGGTGGAATCCTTGAGTCCTAACTTTACCATTGTGGGGATGTATTAAGGAATATAATTTTATGTTAGATATTTATTTTGCCCAGAAAGCTCTAACATGAGATGCTACAAAGTAAGTGAGCATAAAAATATATTTGATTGGATGATAATCAGTGATTTTATCTTCTTGAGTTATTGCTGAAACAGGGGAACGATTAAGCCTGTGGGTATCCGTAGGTTGCTTTATGATGGGTGTTTCAATAATCTTCTTCTGAGCTATGATGACATGTCATCATGTCATGTTTTTCTATGTTTTTTCATACAAGAAATTGATAATTAGTGTTTAAATATTGCATTCTTTTGTACTTAAATGGTATATTTCCTTGATCTTTTAATTTTATAGGAAATCAGAAGAAAAAGAAGCAAAAAGAGCAAAAAAATAAGCTAAAAAGAAGAAAAGAATTTTAGGGCACACTTTGAAGTTGGAACACACTTTGGAGCCTTAGGCCACGCTTTTTAAAGCGTGGTCCATGACCAAATCAAGGAAGCTTCACAATCAGCACTCACAAAGCTCAGTTCACTAAGTGAACTTAGCTTTGCCGTACAAGAAACTTAGCTTGGAAGCAAGAATTTTCGCTAAGTTAAAACTTGGGCGTTTACAGCATCACCATGCCTCCTTCAAAGGGCTATAACTTGAGCTACAGACGTCCAATTGATGTGCTTTCAGTTGCGTTGGAAAGCTGACATTCAGAGCTTTCCAACAATATATGATAGTTTATATTTGGCATGAAATTAAGGTACAAATGAAAGGCATCTTTAAGGACCAAAAACAAGCAAAAATAGAACAAAGTGGCTTCACCAAGATTCGAAGGGGGAGACACAAGGAAAACAAGGAAAGCAAGAAAAGAGCGCTCAGTTCACTTTCCCAACTGAGCTTTATCGGGCTCCCACTCATGAAAATACAAGAAAAAGGCTCACAAAAGTGCTTCCACCAAGGTTCGAACTTGGAAACATGAACCAACTGAGCACTACTCTTCCCCCATCCCTCACACTTTGGCGCAACAAGAAGCACACCAAGGAGATGCCATGCGCACCTTGACACGGACAAAGGAGCTGTGACACGCACAATGGGGCACACCAAGGCAAGACATAGAGCTCAGTTCAATTTTCCAACTGAGCTCTATTGAAGATCAACTTGAACAAGGCTGGGCGCATCAAATTGGGCAACACAAAAGCACATTGGGCGCTCAGTTTGGTATTTGAACTGAGCCATCCCCTGGGAGTGTGATCCATGGTCCAAAAATCGAATTAATTCAATCCTGCACCAAAATTTAAAAGCCCATGGACATCACTTCAAGGCACAAGAACAAGTTAGCTTAGGAATTTATTTTTAATTGTAATTTGTTTAGAATTTCATTTTTCATTTTCATTTTCATTTTGTGAAAAGCCTATAAAAAGGCTAGCTCTACTAGAGAGCAGAGGGGGGTCAGCTCCATTAGAGAGCTCTCTCTTAGTTTTCATTCTTGTCTTGAATCTTGGGTTGAGAATTGAAGAAATTCTGTTTCAATCTCACCTTGAGAATTCTCTCTGTTTTCTTCTTCTGCAAACTTTCAAGTGAATTATGATTTGAATCAAAGTTCTCTTCATTATTTTCATCTTTAATTTTCCTGCATCTTGTTCTCTGTTGGATCAAGGAAGGGAGTGAGATCTAGACTTGTTTTCTAGTCTCTTTGATCCCCTGAGATCTTCACTTGTCTTTTTAGATTTCACAATTGAATTGAGTTTTCTTGCTGGTTTACTTTTCTGCTACAATTTCCTTCTCTGCAATTTTTACTTTCTGTTCCTAATGCTCTCAATTTATTTCCCTGCACTTTTGTTCATCTACACTTTACATTTGAGTTGCTGTGATTTGAATTTACTTTTCCTGCACTTTAAATTTCCTGTTACTTGTTCTCAAGATATCTTCAATTGCTTGCTTTACTGCTTTCTTTTAATTTCCAGCACCCAACCCCCTTTTACTTTTCATGCAATTTAATTCTTCTGCAATTGTTTTACGTTTTGCTTACTGCTTCCTTTAAATTCCCTGCACCCAATCCCCTTTACATTCACTGCAATTTACATTTCTTGTTGTTTAAGTTTCTGCAATTTACATTTCTTGCTCTTTAAGTTTCTGATTTACTTTCTGCACTTTAATTTTTCTTGTCATTTACTTTCTGCTGCATCAATTATCACTTACCAATGTTAGCTTGACTAAACTAATCACCCACTAAAGTTGCTTGATCCATCAATCCCTGTGGGATCAACCTCACTCATGTGAGTTATTATTACTTGATGCGACCCGGTACACTTGCCGGTGAGTTTTGTGTTGGATCGTTTTCCACACATCAAGTTTTTGGCGCCGTTGCCGGGGATTGATTTAGATTAACAATGATTAAGTGGGTGAAAAGTCTAGATTAAGCATTTTTTTTTGTTTTTGTTCTTGAAACCAAGGTGTTTGTGTTTTCGCCTCACTAAGAAATTCTCATCTCTGATATGAGTAATTT
This sequence comes from Arachis ipaensis, assembly GCF_000816755.2. NCBI lineage: Eukaryota > Viridiplantae > Streptophyta > Magnoliopsida > Fabales > Fabaceae > Arachis > Arachis ipaensis. The sequence goes on along the minus strand of NC_029794.2, from coordinate 13,460,869 downwards.
CAATTTTCATTGATGTTTACAAAATACAAATGGAGTTCAACTCATCTTATGGTCAAACAAAATTTTATGGGATATTACCCACCATCATCAATCTCTAATGATGGCTGGGAATGTCACCAAGAGAATACACATTCTGAGCACTCCAATTCATGGAGATTTGCTTCAGAGACACAAGATGAGTAAGAGAATCATATGGGATACTTCCCACCACCACAAAATGATTCAAGTCATTATTCTAATGGTGGCTGGGAGTATCACCAAGGAATGAAAGAGCATCCACCCTCACGTCCTAGTTTCTCATTTGAAAGTTCTTCATCACTTGATTATCCCTCAACACAAAGTTTCCTCCAAAATCCATACATGTCATCCCATCAATCACACAACTCATTCCACACCCCTCAACACAACTTCACCACAACACATCCATGTCAACAAAATTACTCTCAACCTTCATCTCTTGAACCAGCAGATGAGGATTACCTTCAAGCCATTGAAATACATAAAAAACTCGTGGAAAGATACACACAACCCCAATCCTGGAAAGAAATCATCCTCAAGAAGATGAATGGGCCCTTAGAGCAAACAAGGGGGAACTTAGAACCATCAAACAGTGAGGATGAAGACCAATTTGTGAGTGAGGAAGTGGAAAAATAAGAACAAAAGGTCCCTGTTGAAAGTTAAATTACAATAAAGGATGAGGGACATGAGCCAAGGATTTTACAATCACAAAAGCTACTTGAGATGACAATGAAACATAAAGATTCCCTCCAAAAGGAATTAATGAAAAATCATGAAGAAAAAATGGAGGAAGATACTCAAGAGAATTCACACTCAAGTGAAGTAAAGAAGAAAGAGGAAAGGCTCAGGGAACCACCAATACAAGAGGCTCTTGATGAAAAGAAGACTCCAACAATCACACAACCACCAAGACTTGGATTCAAGGAAGTGAAGGCAATTAACAAAAGCACCAAGAAGAGGATTGTGACCAAGCTACCAAGGATAATATTCATGAAGAATAAAGGGTCAACCACAAGCAATCCAACCCCTGGACCATTAGCAAGCAAGCTCAATCAAGCCATGTACAAAAGAAAGCTTGCTGAGAGGAAACCAAGAAAGGGGACAATAGCTGAAACCTCTCCCCCTTGAGGTCATTCCTCTTTACAAATTGGAAGAAGAGGAAGAAAGTGAAGAACAGGTAGACCGTAGGTATAATTTCTCTTCTCTGCTTTGTTTTCTTTCTTTGCTTTGTTTAAATTCAATAAATAGGCATATGGTTACATTCTAAGTTTGGTGTTGCCTTGCAACAAATTGTTTTCAATCTTTTTGGATGATTGCATCAAATCAAAAATGAAAGTGACACACCAAGATTCTAAGTTTGGTGTGCCACTTATTTTCTATGCAATTCATTCAAGCAACACTACTTGTCTGCATAATCATAATGCCTCTACAGTTTTATTTTTCTCTTTTGATTTAACACTTTTTCATTCTACTTGCTTTAGTCATTTTTCTATCTTTAATTGCTTTCATTTAATTTACTGTTTAACTGTTCTTGTTAATACTTCACCAAGACATTCTTATTCATGACAGATTCTTCACTTGGTGATTGTATTTAACATGTAACAGTTTTTCTTTTTTCATTTAGTTTTAATTCAAATAAATTGACATAGGATTGCATTCTAAGTTTGGTGTTACTATGCAACAAAAATTTGGTTCCCATATCTACTAGATACTTGCATCAATTTCAAGTGAAAGTGTCAAACTAAGTTTGGTGTGCCACTTATCTTTTATGCAATGTATTGTGCACACCTTCTTATCTATGCAATCAAAATGTCTTTGTCTCTTGTGCCTTGATTGTTATCTTTAATTCTGCTTGCTTAAAACACATGTGCTACTAACATTTCATTGTATAAGACATTCATGATCCATCTTAGCCCCATAGCCATTGTTCTAATTGTTGCTTGAGGATGAACAAGCATTCTGAGTTTGGCAAGGGAAAGGGAAGAATGGGAGGAAAATGACAACAATAGAGAAGATGAATTACAAGGTTGTAAAGTTCCTTTTCCTCTCCTTTGTTTCTAGCGCTTTAAATTGCATGATTGTCTTTATATTCTCTGTTTACATGTGTGTATGAAATAAGCATAGCTTGAATATTAATTTGTAACATGTTGCCATGCCATTATGACTACCAACTTGAGTTTTATGAGTTCAAAAGCAATAAAGCATCATGATCATAAACAAACAAGGAATTAAAGAAGAGTTTAGCATGTGCATATAAGTTTTGGAAAGCTAGTATGATTAATTGTTTCTCAATTGCACTGGATTTTATTTCATTGAAGTTTTCATCTAGTACATTTTGTGAAATCTTTTGAAATCATGAAAACCTTGAAAAAGCAAATACAAATAAAGCAAGAAAGAAAAAGGGAAAGAATGAGAAAGCTGAAGGCTCTGAGTACCAATGACAATTTCATTATTAAGTACTTGTGGTGTTTATGTATCAAGCCAAATGCTTAAAAACAAAATACTTAGAAGTAAAGGCTAGGCTCAAGTGCAAAAGTACTCCCTCAAAGCTCAAGGTTCTGAGCATCAATGATTAGAGAGTCAAGAAAAGAAAAGAAAAATGAGCTTAATGAAGTCCTCTAATTCAAATGCTTGTGGTGCTTATGTATCAAGTGGTAATACTTGAAAACAAAGCATTTAGAATCGTAGCTTTGTTATCAACTCATGGGGCAAAGCACCCAAAAGGAGAAGCTAATAAGAAAATCAAAAGCTTGTTTCAAGGAAGAAATATAAGAAAAGATTTCATAAAATAAGCTAGATAGAAGCATCAATCATTTACATTTCTTTTGTGATTGTAGCATGCATAGAAAACTAGCCTACCATGAACATTGAGTTGCTATTCTTCTTACCTTGGATTGTCAATCTTTATTGCATGATTCTTTTCTTGCTTGGGGACAAGCAAGATTTAAGTTTGGTGTTGTGATGACATGTCATCATGTCATGTTTTTCTATACTTTTTCATACAAGAAATTGATAATTAGTGCTTAAATATTGCATTCTTTTGTGCTTAAATGGTATATTTCCTTGATCTTTTGATTTTATAAATTTTGTAGGAAATCAGAAGAAAAAGAAGCAAAAAGAGCAAAAAAATAAGCTAAAAAGAAGAAAAGAGTTTTGGGGCACACTTTGAAGTTGGAACACACTTTGGAGCCTTAGGCCACGCTTTTAAAAGCGTGGCCCATGACCAAATCAAGGAAGCTTCACAATCAGCACTCACAAAGCTCAGTTCACTAAGTGAACTTAGCTTTGCCGTACAAGAAACTTAGCTTGGAAGCAAGAATTTTCGCTAAGTTAAAACTTGGGCGTTTACAGCATCACCATGCCTCCTTCAAAGGGCTATAACTTGAGCTACAGACGTTTAATTGATGTGCTTCCAGTTGCGTTGGAAAGATGACATTCAGAGCTTTCCAACGATATATGATAGTCCATATTTGGCATGAAATTGAGGCACAAATGAAAGGCATCTTTAAGGACAAAAAACAAGCAAAAATAGAACAAAGTGGCTTCACCAAGATTCGAAGGGGGAGACATAAGGAAAACAAGGAAAGCAAGGAAAGAGCGCTCAGTTCACTTTCCCAACTGAGCTTTATCGGGCTCCCACTCATGAAAATGCAAGAAAAAGGCTCACAAAAGTGCTTCCACTAAGGTTCGAACTTGGAAACATGAAGTCCAAAGCAAGGCGCTACAAATGGGGAGCTCAGTTGGTTTTCCCAACTGAGCACTACTCTTCCCCCATCCCTCACACTTTGGCGCAACAAGAAGCACACCAAGGAGATGCCATGCGCACCTTGACACGGACAAAGGAGCTGTGACACGCACAATGGGGCACACCAAGGCAAGATATAGAGCTCAGTTCAATTTTCCAACTGAGCTCTATTGAAGATCAACTTGAACAAGGCTGGGCGCATCAAATTGGGCAACACAAAAGCACATTGGGCGCTCAGTTTGGTATTTGAACTGAGCCATCCCCTGGGAGTGTGACCCATGGTCCAAAAATCAAATTAATTCAATCCTGTACCAAAATTTAAAAGCCCATGGACATCACTTCAAGGCACAAGAACAAGTTGGCTTAGGAATTTATTTTTAATTGTAATTTGTTTAGAATTTCATTTTTCATTTTCATTTTCATTTTGTGAAAAGCCTATAAAAAGGCTGGCTCTACTAGAGAGCAGAGGGAGGTCAGCTCCATTAGAGAGCTCTCTCTTAGTTTTCATTCTTGTCTTGAATCTTGGGTTGAGAATTGAAGAAATTCTGTTTCAATCTCACCTTGAGAATTCTCTCTGTTTTCTTCTTCTGCAAACTTTCAAGTGAATTGTGATTTGAATCAAAGTTCTCTTCATTGTTTTCATCTTTAATTTTCCTGCATCTTGTTCTCTATTGGATCAAGGAAGGGAGTGGGATCTAGACTTGTTTTCTAGTCTCTTTGATCCCCTGAGATCTTCACTTGTCTTTTTAGATTTCACAATTGAATTGAGTTTTCTTGCTGTTTTACTTTTCTGCTACAATTTCCTTCTCTGCAATTTTTACTTTCTGTTCCTAATGCTCTCAATTTATTTTCCTGCACTTTTGTTCATCTACACTTTACATTTGAGTTGCTGTGATTTGAATTTACTTTTCCTGCACTTTAAATTTCCTGTTACTTGTTCTCAAGATATCTTCAATTGCTTGCTTTACTGCTTTCTTTTAATTTCCAGCACCTAGCCCCCTTTTTACTTTTCATGCAATTTAATTCTTCTGCAATTGTTTTACGTTTTGCTTACTGCTTCCTTTAAATTCCCTGCACTCAATCCCCTTTACATTCACTACAATTTACATTTCTTGTTGTTTAAGTTTCTGCAATTTACATTTCTTGCTCTTTAAGTTTCTAATTTACTTTCTGCACTTTAATTTTTCTTGTCATTTACTTTCTGCTGCATCAATTATCACTTACCAATGTTAGCTTGACTAAATTAATCACCCACTAAAGTTGCTTGATCCATCAATCCCTGTGGGATCGACCTCACTCATGTGAGTTATTATTATTTGATGCGACCCGGTACACTTGCCGGTGAGTTTTATGTTGGATCGTTTTCCACACATTAAGCTACATTGTACCTCTAGTCAGTGGTGGGTTTTCTCTTTTAAACATACAAATATCGGTGGTCACGAAATTGATATTATTGCTTAATGTGTAATTTTATTCCCCATAAAAGTTTTTAAGAGTTCCCTAAACCATATAGTGACTTGTAAGGCTGTGTTGTTTTCTGTATAATAATCATAATTCGACCGCGGTAATCTTTTTGTAACTCTGATTGGCGTATTCCCTGACATGTTAATTGTTCAATGTTTAACTTGTTAAAGAAATTGAATCTTAATCTGATGGATGCTGACTTCGTGATCATTGATATTTTACCATTATCTTTGTATTTCTCTATATATAGCTTCTCAAGAACACCCTTATGTGTTGTAGACTTTTTGCTTTCTATTTTAGGGAAATTATAGATTTGTAATCTTTTGCTAAAATTACATGTTTTGATTTTTTCCTTCTTCCATGCCTTCACACCCTCCTTTCATATAAATATTATTGATCATGTTAGCATTTATGAAAATGTGTGTGTGGATTATGGGGTTGATGTTGAGGAAAGAAGCAGACACAATAGACATAATTTAGTTAATTAATACTTTATTAGAATCTAGCGTAATATTGGGCATCGGTTCTTTATTAAGTTGAATATTTCTAATAATATTTCATGAATTTGCAGGGTCATCCATTCTATGCTCTAATGCTGTTCTATATGCTAAATGATTTGCAGGACCTGGAATTAGTTTGTACTTACATATTTTTACATGAGAGCCCTATGAACTTATTCCTTGTTTCAAGCTCATTTATTAATGTACCCAATTCATTTATTAATATCTTTGTCTGTTTTCTCCAGAGCCATAAATTTATCATTGTGGAATGTCCATTTTATTTTTCTCCTAAACCTAGTTGAACTTCTTTCTTCCACTGGTTTTCTATAAACTTCGATATGTGAAAAACTAAGCCAACAGCATTTCAATTACTCTCTCTCTCTGATAATATCAGTGGTTTTCGTAATATGGTACATTTTGCGGGATGATCATTTAAGTTGGTTGGAAAGAATTCTAAGTGAACAGAAAGGGATGCAAAGAGATTGAAAAGTGAAAGAAGG
>NC_029794.2:13444328-13454512 GCF_000816755.2 Arachis ipaensis | reverse complement strand
AGGGAAATTTTGGAATTTTTTAATAAATAAAAAAATATTTTCAAAAACAAAAGATAACAATTTTATTATTTAAAACTCAAAAAGTTAGAATTTTAAAATCTTATAAATGTTATAAAATTGTTGTTGTGAAATAATGGAGGTATTTGGATAACTTTTTCTAAAAATAAAAACTAAATATAAAAAACAAAGCATGATCAGGAGTAGCTTCTAGCCTGCTTTTGTCTTGTTAAAAGGCAAAATTAATTATTTTCTTTGTAAAAAATTTACATTTTAAGACTGAAATTTTCTTAATATGCAACTAAAATATTTAACATTTAAGAGCATGTGAAAGTAATTCTAAAATTGATATTAGGATGCATCAGTATTTAGTAATAATGTAAAAATAAGTTAATTATAGGACATTTTACTTCAATCATTTGCTTCTTCACAAAAACCAAATCTTCTGAACATAACTATATTGCAAATTTGTGTTTCATTTCATATATAGTCTTTTTATTTTTATTTATTTATTTTTCTGCACCATCAGTTTTTGATATATTATGTAGTTGATCAGTAATAATCCTGTAAAACAACGAATAAAGTTTGTGTTATGTTCAAACTGATATATTTTTAAGGAGTTCTTAAAATGAGCTAGTTCTCTATTCCATTTAAAACATTAAATTTTTAGATTGCAACATTATTTTTGTTGATATTTATGAATAAAAAATTAATTTATATAAACCTCTTTATTTCGTTTTTTAATTTGAATATGGAAGCAAAGGAAGTGTTGGACTCGCGTATGGGGAGTAGGGGTGTTTCACCTTGTTGTGGGATTAGAGGAAGTAGATTACCCAGAACAAGAAAAATGGAGGGTCCGAATTCCACGTTTCAGATTTCAAATTCCATCAGCTGCAAATCGGATCATGTCATTTGTGAAACAAAATTTCATGACCAAAGAATTCGCATAGTCCGAGTTATGTACTCTGGGTTTTTTTCAATTGTGTACTGAATTTTTTTCAACTTTTTGAACACAAATCGAAATTGTGTACTCCCACAATTTTAAAAAACACAAAAAATTACCATGTTAAAGTATATTACTCATTTTGCTTCCATATTAAAATTTTTTAGTCTCTTTATTTTGATTGGTATATCTTTAATTTCACGGAAAATTAGTAAAACCTAACCCTAAATTAAAACACTCAGATCACACCACACACACTCTCCACTCTCCAGAGGACTGCACTCACCCACGCTCACGCCCGTAACCTCAAAACTCTCCACTCTTCGCCGGTGACGGACAACTTCACAGTCGCAACGCCGTTCAGCATCATAGTTCGCAGCCACACACTTCCCCTGCTCCTCGGTTTTGTCGTCGCCCTCGTGCTCCGTTCGTCTCCATCGTCCCTCCATTTCCAACTTCGTGTCTCACTGTCGTGTCTGGTGTTCGGATTTTTCGTCCTCCCTTAGTCTCGAGTCTCAGGTAATTCTTCTAATTATTTGTTGATTTTGATTTCTTTTTGTTCTGACCTTGACTTTTTTTATTTTGGTTTTGTCTTGTTGATTCTAAATTTCTAATTTTTGTGTTCCGATTATGATTTATGGCTGTTATTCTAATTTTGGTGTTCTGATTTATGATTTTTAATTTGTTATTGATTGTTGTTTGGAACATTTTTATTTTAATATTTGACATCTCAGGTTTATAGGCAAATCTTTATCTCCTACTTTTAATGCATTACAAGTGAAAATTATTAACTTAAATAATATCTATAATAATGCAAATTTAAGATGATGTATCTAATCTTTTTTTTTTTAATTTGTCTTTTCAAATCCTAAATTCTAAATCTTACCATATTTGACTTAGTAAATAAGATTTTAAATCTAAAATAATTTAATAAGATAAGATAATAAGATAAGATAAATGCTTATGATTATGCTGTATAAAATCATTATATATTACCATAAGTCCATAACATTAGAGTAAAAATAAAAGATCCTAAAGCTGCAATTTTTCTTCACCTCAATTTAGTTTATTAGTTAATAGTAAGTTTTCATGGCTAAGAGATCAACTTCCTATTCAATAGAATTCACATGTTCTGAAAAACCATCTTTATGGCTTATAACTGAAGAAAAATCATTCCATAATAGCTTCCGTATTAATTTTTCTTGTACCAATCAAATGATCCAACAAAAAAAAATTGTCACGAAACCAACCTCTAAGCCACATATTGATGATGAATTCTCTTCTTTTACTGTCACTACTGTCAACCAAACTTTTTTTGTTCCTTGGTATAAAGTTCCTAGTCATTTGCAACCCACCACTGATGATGATAAAGAAAAATTCAAATACTTGCAAGAAACCTTCTCTTCAATGTTCTTATCATCAGAGCTATTAGATAAAATTATGCCTTCCATATGTGAATTTGCGAGGGAGATCATGAAAATGTCTAAATCTGACCGTTATGCAGGAATTTGGCCATTTGAAGTGAACCTTCGCGTCACCACATCCATTGTTGATGTCACCACATCCATTGTTGATGAAGATGACGATTGTGAATCTGTTGGAGAGAATGAGATGCCAAAAGATGATGATTGTTCGGATGAGAGCCAAGATGCATGCATATGCATGGGAGAGATAAACTGATACTATTATTAATTTTTTGAATTAATTTTTCGTTCGTTTTAGTTTATAACTATTTTGAAGTAGTGCTCCAAAGATTTTTTTTTCACTCTTTTCAAAACATTGAGTTTTTAGATTGTAACATTATTTTTGTTGATATTTATGAATAAAAAAATAATTTGTCTGAATTTACAATAGTGAATATGATAAATAGAATAATCACAATTAATAAAAAGAAAGAAAGAAAGAAAGAAAGAAAGGAATATGAAAATCAAAACAAGCCAGCAACCCGGAAAGATGAATGCTGGAGCACGGAGAGGATCGCGGCTATGGAAACCGAATTTGATGGCTGAAATGCGCGAATTTCAATAAAACAAAGTCGGAAGCATTGGATGGCAGCAGAACCGCAAAGAAACAGAAGCAAATAAAACTCTTTGCTATGATAGATGTTTTGATAATTAAATCCAATGGTTGCTAAATCTTTTTAGAAGGCGATTTAGACCTAAAAAAGCCTTTGAAGAAAACAAGAAACTATACAGTCCATAGGAAACAGGGGTCTTGTATTTAAGTCTGCATAGTGCAGTAGTGGCTCCTATATGATGTGACTTCTTTTGTGATTGAAACATGAGATGATACACCTTTAGCATCACAGCTTCCCCATGGATGGTGTGCACATGACGGCACCGTTCCAATCAAGGGAAAGCATTTCACTGTTTATGCTTCTATTATCTGCAGTTAGCCTTACTCTTTCTATAAATGTTTCATAATATTCACATGTGAATTTACATGTTTGGCCAATCACAATTCTTTTAGGATGCTTCACCTAGTTATATTTATTATGTGTTGTAGACTTTTGCCTTATAGGGGTAAAAATGTAAATAAATTGAATGTTCTTAATGAATATTTTTATATAAATGAAAACAGCTAGTATCAATTTACATATGTTGGTGGTAAATCGAATCACTCTCACTCGATTTAGTAGAATTTCATGCGAATCGAATGGGTGTTATGCATATAGTTTGTCAATTCTAATTAATCAAATGTGCTCAATTCGATCTACTTAGTAATGCGAACTACACTATAAATCGAACATGATTGCTTCGATTTACTACCATTCTACCAAAAGATATAAATGGATGTAGGCTAATTCGATTTACTAGGGTGTAAATATAAGTTAGAATGTGAATTCCATAGCATAAATCAAATCCATACAATTATTTTGATACACCAACAATTATATCTATATGGAGCCAATGCTAAATCGAATTCAATTAATTCGATAATACTAGTCTATGAAAAAAAAATTTGCATTTTATAAAATTTAAAATTTTTTATTATGTAATTGGTTAGTAACAAGTACATTACAAATTTTTATAGTACTCATCATAACAATGTTTAATTTAAAAATTATTATTAAAATTTTAGTTGTACTTATTACAAAATAAATAATTACAATAATTTTTTTATAAAATTTCTTTAAAAGATGTTATTAGTATGTGAAGGATTTATTTTTTAAATTACGTTTTTAAATTGACTGGCTTTTAATATTATTAGATTGTCTTATTTTTAAATCGGTCAATTCATTTTATATTTATATATTGTTATAATTTTTAAAAGTTTTATTATAATTATTCATATTTTGTAACGAGTACAACTAAAATTTTAATAACAATTTTTAAATTAAACATTGTTATCATGTAACTATATAAAAATTTATAATGTATTCGTTACTAACCTATTACATAATAAAATTTTTTAGATTTTATAAAATTCAATTTTTTTCATAGACTCGTATTATCGAACTAATTGAATTTGATTTAGCATTAACTCCATATAGATATAATTGTTGGTGTATCAAAATAATTGCATGGATTCGATTTATGCTATAGAATTTACGTTCAACTGGTATTTATATACGCTTTGCACCCTAATAAATCGAATTAGCCTACATCTATTTATATTTTTTGGTAAAATAGTAGTAAATCGAAATAGCCAAATTCAATTTATAGTGTAATTCGTATTACTAAGTAAATCGAATTGAGTTACTAAGATAGACAAAATACATGCATAAATCGAATGAAATCTATTCCATTTGTATGAAATCTTTTGATTTATATAAAAATCTTTATAAGGGACATTTACGTAACATTTTTTTATTTGGGGGATCTAGGTAATATCAAGCTTCAATTGGTTTATTTACATTTCTTTCTATTTGTATTGCTAAAATTACATATTTGAATTTTTTTCCTTCTTCCATGCCTTCACACCCTCCTTTCATATAAATATTATTGATCATTGTTAGCATTTATGAAAATGTGTGTGTGGATTATGGGGTTGATGTTGAGGAGAGAAGCAGACACAATAGACATAATTTAGTTTATTAATATTTTAATAGAATCTAGCATAATATTGTGCATCGGTTCTTTATTAAGTTGAATATTTCTAGTAATATTTTATGAATTTGCAGCGTCATCCATTCTATGCTCTAATGCTGTTTTATATGCGAAATGATTTGCAGGACCTGGAATTAGTTTGTACTTACATATTTTTATGACAGCCCTATGGACTTGTTCCCTATCAACTTGTTCTTAGTTTCAAGCTCATTTATTAATGTACCCGATTCATTTATTAATATTTTTGTCTATTTTTTCCAGAGCCATACATTTTTCATTGTGGAATGGGCATTTTATTTTTCTCCTAAACCTAGTTGAACGTCCTTCCCCCACTTATTCTATAAACTTCGATAGTTTGATATGTGAAAAACTAAGCCAACAATGTTTCAATTATTCTTTCTTTCTGATAATATTTGAAAACTAAGGAAAATTTTGGAATTTTTTAATAAATAAAAAAATATTTTTAAAAACAAAATATAACAACTTTATTATTTAAAACTAAAAAAGTTAGAATTTCAAAACTTTTAGTTGTAATCTCATTTTATTTCTGTGCCAATATTCATCTTTTACAACCTCAACCACTTCTATAGATATTTATGTATCTTTTCTATAAATCCTAGTTGTTTTAGAGCATTCCTCCTTCAAAATGCATTTTAATGTCCTGTGATCTTCACAAGGCTAAATTATGGTGGAATCCTTGAGTCCTAGCTTTACCATTGTGGGGATGTATTAAGGAATATATTTTTATGTTAGATATTTATTTTGCCTAGAAAGCTCTAAAATGAGATGCTACAAAGTAAGTGAGTATAAAAATATATTTGATTGGATGATAATCAGTGATTTTATCTTCTTGAGTTGTTGCTAAAACAGGGGAACGATTAAGCCCGTGGGTATCCGTAGGTTGCTTTATGATGGGTGTTTCAATAATCTTCTTCTGAGCTAACATTGTACCTCTAGTCAGTGGTAGGTTTTCTCTTTTAAACATACAAATATCGGTGGTCACGAAATTGATATTATTGCTTAATGTGTAATTTTATTCCCCATAAAAGTTTTTAAGAGTTCCCTAAACCATATAGTGACTTGTAAGGCTGTGTTGTTTTCTGTATAATAATCATAATTCGACCGCGGTAATCTTTTTGTAACTCTGATTGGCGTATTCCCTGACATGTTAATTGTTCAATGTTTAACTTGTTAAAGAAATTGAATCTTAATCTGATGGATGCTGACTTCGTGATCATTGATATTTTACCATTATCTTTGTATTTCTCTATATATAGCTTCTCAAGAACACCCTTATGTGTTGTAGACTTTTTGCTTTCTATTTTAGGGAAATTATAGATTTGTAATCTTTTGCTAAAATTACATGTTTTGATTTTTTCCTTCTTCCATGCCTTCACACCCTCCTTTCATATAAATATTATTGATCGTTGTTAGTATTTATGAAATTGTGTGTGTGTGGATTATGGGGTTGATGTTGAGGAGAGAAGCAGACACAATAGACATAATTTAGTTTATTAATACTTTAATAGAATCTAGCATAACATTGTGCATCGGTTCTTTATTAAGTTGAATATTTCTAATAATATTTCATGAATTTGCAGGGTCATCCATTCTATGCTCTAATGCTGTTCTATATGCTAAATGATTTGCAGGACCTGGAATTAGTTTGTACTTACATATTTTTACATGAGAGCCCTATGAACTTATTCCTTGTTTCAAGCTCATTTATTAATGTACCCAATTCATTTATTAATATCTTTGTCTGTTTTCTCCAGAGCCATAAATTTATCATTGTGGAATGTGCATTTTATTTTTCTCCTAAACCTAGTTGAACGTCCTTCCTCCACTGGTATTCTATAAACTTCGATAGTTCATATGTGGAAAACTAAGCCAACCTTTCAATTACTCTTTCTTTTTGATAATATTTGAAACTAATGGAAATTTTTGAATTTTTTAATAAATAAAAAAATATTTTCAAAAACAAAATATAACAACTTTATTATTTAAGACTCAAAAAGTTAGAATTTCAAAACTATATTTAATTTAAAATAGCTTATCAATGTTCTAGAATTGTTGTTGTGAAATAATATTGGTATTTGGATAAATCTTTCTAAAAATAAAAATTAAATATAAAAAGCAAAAGCATGATCTGAAGTAGTTTCTAACCTGCTTTTGTCCTATTGAAAGAAAAAATTAATTATTTTCTTTGCAAAAAATTTATATTTTAAGATTAAAATTTTCTTAGTATGCAACCAAGATATTTAACATTTAAAAGCGTGTGAAAGTAATTCTAAAATTGATATTAGGGACTTAAGGTGCATCAGTATTCAATAATAATGCAAAGATAAGTTAATTATAGGACATTTTACTTCAATCATTTGCTTCTTCACAAAAATTAGATCTTCTTAGCACAACTATATTGCAAGTTTGTGTTTCATATAGTCTTTTTTTTATTTATTTATTTTTCTGCACCATTAGTTTTTGATATATTATACGGTTGATCACTAGTAATCCAAGAATACACCAAATAAACTGTGTTCTAGTCAATCTGAAACATTTTACGGAGCTCCTAAAATGGGTTAACTCTCTGTTCCATTTAATATTTGACATCTCAGGAGCAAATCTTTATCTCCAACTTTTAATAAATTACAAAGTGAAAATTATTAACCGAAACCATACGTATAATAATGCAAATTTAAGATTATGTATCTAATTTTTATTTTTAAATTTGTTCCTCCAAATTCTAGATTCTAAATATTACCATATTTGACTTAATAAATAAGATTTTCAATTTAATACAATCTAATAAGATAAAGATAAGATAAATGCTTATGATTTTGCGGTATAAATCAAGGGCGCGCTACACATCCATGTAACCATGTAATGTAATCAAGTTGGCCCAAGTCCAAATAGAGTCACGCGCATTAATGACGAGTGAAAATACGCGCCCGAAAACCTTTCATTACTTCGCGCTCATTATGAAAAAATGTTACTTCTTCCTCAACACGAAACCGCTCATTCTCTTCGAATCTCTCTCAAAATCACTCAAACTTCAGTGACGTTCTTTGCGAAAACCACTACTGAAGAAGAATTGCGAGAAGATTTGGCAAGGAACAACCAGAAACGAATGAAAACAGCAACAGAGATTCGCCTTCCTCCTCCTCCTCATTCTCCCCCTTCTTTTTCGTGTTCCTTCTTCTTCACGTGTTTTTTCCATATCTTCATTCTTTTAGTGTTATTGCTGCTATATTTTTTTTGTCTTTTCCTCTTTCTCTCCCTAGTGAAGAAGCAGTAGAAGGTGAGGAGGAAGAGTTTTGAATTGTGCAAAATAGAAATGAACTGAAATGTCCAACTCCACTGAACCAAACATCATTCATGTGCTGAATAAAATGTCATAAATATTTAATCATCAAGAAAAATATTTCTACATGCACAAGGACTCAATTGAACACACAAACAATCAAGTAAATCAAAATGAGCAACTCCACTTAATCAAGCAACATTCATGTGCTGAATAAAACGTCATAAACATTCAATCATCAAGAATAACATTTTTCCATGCAAAAGAAGTTAACTAAACACATAACAATCAGGTGATCCGAAATGGTCAACACCACTGAACCAAACACCAATCATGTGCTGAATAAACGTGATAAGCATTCAATCAGTAAGAAAAATATTTCTGCATGCACAAGGACTCAACTGAACACATTAACAATTAAGTGAATCAAAATGAGTAACTCCACTTAACCGAGCAAAATGTTGGTGTTGTTGGTGATGATTATAACGAAAGAAGAAGAAAAACCTACGTGTGCGAATTTAAAAGAAGAAGGAGTAGGAGGAAGAGGAGGAGAAATACTATTCTTGTTTATTGAAAGTTGATCACAATTTATTCACCATATGAATATTGTTCGGTTCGGTAGTCTTTGTGATTTTGATTCACCAGATGAATATTGTTCGGTTCGATGGCCTCCTTTTACTTTGTTTAGTGTTTAAGATTATTGTGATAGTATGCAACAATCATTTTCTAGCTGTCTCAACATAATAACTTCATTCAACTGATTTGAAGTTGAATCATTTATTGTTTCCATTATTATTACGTTGAATTCAATGCAGATCAATAATGAAGAATGCAAGCAGAGAAGAAAAATGCAAACAGAAGAGAACGACGAATTTTATTAGGTTGAAGAAGAAGAACGTGAGAAGAGAACAAGGTTTACGTTGAGAAAGGTTTATCATGCAGGAGAAGGTTTACGTTATATACGTTATATGAGGCGCGTGTATAACAAACGCGTAAGGGGATTGGGGAGGTGCGCTTGATTGAAGTTACTTGGATAGCTTGAATAAAAAAATTACATGGATGTAGAGCTTTTCCCATAAAATCATTATATATATAACCATAACATTAGAGTAAAAATAAAAGATCCTAAAGCTGCAATTTTTCTTCACGTCAACTTAGTTTATTCATTACTAGTAAGCTTTCATGGTTAGAAGATCAACCTCCTATTCAATAGAACTCACATGTTCTAAAAAACCATCTTTATGGCCTATAACAGAAGAAAATTCATTTTATAATCACTTCCATATAAACTTTTGTTGTACCAATTAAATGATCCAACATAGAAAATTCACCAAGAAATCAATCTCTAAACCACATTGATGATGAATTCTCTTCTTTTACTTCCATTACTGTCAACCAAACCTTTTTGGTTCCTTGGTATAAAATTCCTAGTCATTTGCAACCTGTCACTGATGATGATAAAGAAAAATTCAAATACTTGCAAGAAATCTTCTCTTCAATGTTCTTGTCAAGTGAGCTATTAGATGAAATTATGCCTTTTATATGCCAATTTGCCAAGGAGATCATGAAAATGTCTAAATCTGTTTAACCTGACCTAGGACCCAAAAATATTTACTAATAGTAATACGTAATCAAAATAATTTTTTTTAAATTTCATATAAATCATAGAGCATTAGAACTTCATGCACCACAATATTTTTTCTACCGAAGAAGTCTTTCCAAATATATATATATATGGAAAAGTATAGGTAGACAATAATACTAAACAATGT
This sequence comes from Arachis ipaensis, assembly GCF_000816755.2. Lineage (NCBI taxonomy): Eukaryota > Viridiplantae > Streptophyta > Magnoliopsida > Fabales > Fabaceae > Arachis > Arachis ipaensis. The sequence goes on along the minus strand of NC_029794.2, from coordinate 13,444,450 downwards.
GAATAATATATATATCGGATGTTTATTTTATTAGGTGTACGAATGGTTATTTTAATATTAAGATTTAGGTGGGTAATTTGGAGGTGTAGTGTGTTTTTATTTGATTGGTAGTTGTTCATGAT
>NC_029794.2:13417006-13444241 GCF_000816755.2 Arachis ipaensis | reverse complement strand
CAATGAATTTTGTAAATAATGTAAACAATGAATTTTAAAATTGACTTAATAAAATTAAAAAAAAAATGTTTCATCCCCAAATTACCTCATAAATCTTAACATTAGGATAACCATAGGCATACTTAGTAAATTGAACATCTAACTATTATTAACTGTACATGAGTAAATTGAATCAAAAGAAATAACAATCTAATTAAAAATAATGAACATAATCATTTGCATACCTATTGAATTAAACATCCGACATATTTATTATTCACATTGTTTACTATTTTCATTGTTTACCTATACTTTTCCATATATAAAACAAAACTTTGCTTTTGTTAAATACGTATCTGAATAGCAAAAAATTTGAAGGTCCACAAAGTTTTTTCACCAACATGGATGAAATCTTTTAATTTTACACATTGACCCAAATGGTTTATTGTATTTGTATAAAGCATTACTTTTTTACGTATTCATTTTAGTATAAACATCCTTCGTTACACAGCGTCTTTTTTGCCTTTAAGGTGTTGGATTGTTAGCTGATATAGGTGCCAGCTCAGCTTAGATATTTATAATAAAGAAGTTAGTTAAAGACTAGTTTAGTTACTAGAGTTAGAATTCTAATAGGACTAACCGTGGTTGACTTAGTGGTTTAGCAAAATATTACTAATTGTATATAAACTACACTGTAGCTTCATTACAAGTTTTTGTGACTCTTCATTATCTTCAGCAAGAAATCTTTTATTTCGTGAACTTCTTCTCTCTGCCACTCTTCTCTCACAACATTGATCCTCCTTGCAACCTCCTCTCTGCTTCACACTTTATCATGGTGCGGTGAGTGTGGAGGTTGCGAAAGTGACGAGAATCCGAGTTAGCAAAGAGAGAAGAAAGAGATTGTTGTTGAAGCTTCCCGATTCGGCCCAACTATGGCGAATGAGGAAAGTTTGGAGAATCCAAGTTCGAACATGGAAGACGTGTTCTCTTTGAGTGAAATTCAGAATCTTGCAAGACTTCTGAATCAATTTTCCAATTTTCAAAGTTTCCAGAACAGATCTGATCATTCATCCTCAAGCAATGCGAACGTGATGTTGGATCCAAGCAGCCCTTATTATCTACATCCAGGTGAGAATCCTGGAATCTCAATTGTGAATGTGACTCTTAATGCTTCGAATTATCATTCTTGGACTAGAGCAATGAGACTTGCACTCAAGTCAAAGAATAAATTATCGTTTATTGACGAATCTCTCCCCAAACCTGAAGAATCAGACATGAACTTTCTTACTTGGGAAAAATGTAATACATATGTGATAGCTTGGCTAAACTTGTCATTAAGTAGTGAAATCTCTCAAAGTGTGATTTGGAATGAGAATGCATGTGATATGTGGAATGACTTAGAGCATAGGTATCACCAAGGAGATATTTTTAGGGTTGCCGAATTAGAAGAAGAAATGTATGCTGCTAGGTAAGGGGACCTTTCTGTGACTGCCTATTTTACAAAATTAAGAACTATTTGGGAGGAATTAGAAACCTTTCAACCGATTCCGAAGTGTCTATGTGGTCCAGAATGCATTTGTGGTCTGTGAATAGTAAGAAAATACAGGAAAGTGAGGTAATTGGTGAGATTGTTGAGAGTTCTTAATGAAGAATATAGCAATGTCAGATCTCAATTGATGCTTATGAAGCCTTTACCTGACATCAACACAACATTTTCACTCTTAAACCAACAAGAGAGGCAGTTGCACTCGCCTGAGATCAATGATGCAAGAGCCCTAATGAGTTCCTCGGATTAAATTGAGAGTGAACGAGGACAACAACAATACTCAAATGCAAATAGCTTTAGAGGAGGTAGATGTCGTTTTGGAAGAGGTAGATCTGGTAGAAGAGGAAGAGGACCTCCTAAACTCTGCTCATATTGTCATAAAACTGGACACTTAGTGGACAGCTGCTACAAGAAGTATGGACCTCCTCCACACATGAGGCAGATGCAGAGGACAATAAACTGTGCAGCCACCTTATCTAGAAAGGACAGTGAAAAATCCAGTGAGGCACTGCAAACTTTAACTCAGAAAGGAGATAGTAAGACATCACATCTTCTTTTATCTCAAGAGCAAAAAGACACACTGCTTGCACTTCTCCAACAAGACAATACTCTACAGCCTAATCAAATCACCAACCCAAATCCCTCACTACAACCAGGTTTTCCAACATACACTTTAACAATGAGCTCTCAAATTTCACATATTTTGTTCACTAAAACTTTTTCACCACATACTTGGGTCATTGACAGTGGTGCAACCGATCATGTGTCATTCTCTTTAGCTAATTTTTACAGTTACCAACATATCAAACCTATTCTTGTTAAACTGCCAAATGGACATCAAACAATTACTAATATTGCTGGGACAGTAATATTTTCAAATAAGTTGTATCTCACAGGAGTGTTGTACATTCCATGCTTTACTTTCAATTTGTTATCAGTTTCTAAAGCTGCTAAACAATTGAAATGTCATTTTTCAATTTCTGACACTACTTGTGAGGTACAGGACAGGAGTACTTGGAAGATAATTGGGTATGCTAATGAGAATGGAGGCTTATACACATTGACTATTCCTGCATTAACACCACAGTCATCAAATAGCACTGCATTAATATCATCTCATCCTAAGCACACAAGCACAGTTGCTGGACACATCACTCACACTACTAGCGGCTCATCCACATTGCATATAGCTGATAGTGTAAAAGACATTACAACTTTATGGCATTTCAGACTTGGACATATTCCTATAGATAGAATGCATGTAATAAAGAGGAATTACCCTCTCATAGAATATACAAAAAATATGAAACCATGTGATTTTTGCCACTTTGCCAAGCAAAAGAATCTGCCTTTTGTAAATAGTAGAGGTAAGTATGGTTTTGGTCCCAAAAGTTTAGCGCCAGAATTGAAATCGTCCCTCTTGTAATTTTTTATTTAAAATCGTCCTTAATGTTGCATTTCATTTTAAAATCGTTCTTTCTAATAAAATTTTTTTAAATGACAAAAATACCCTTTTTTTTCCACCATTTCATTCTTCTTGTTCTTCTTCTTCCATTAACAAATTCTTCAATTCTAGATTCAAAACAATTTCAGAATAAAAATTCTTCTTCCATTAACAAAACTCAAAATTTCAAAATTTTAGATATAGTTAACAAAATTCTATTACAAGAATTAAAAATACCCAAATTTATCTTCAATTACAAAAATGAGAAACAGATTAGGAAACAAGAACAGATTAGGAAAATAAGAAACAAGAACAAAATAGGAAACAAGAACAGATTAGAAAAATCCAGAACAAGAACAAGAACAAATTAGGAAAATCCAGACCAACATCAAATTCAATAGCAACAACCAGATGCAGAAGAACAACAACCATGGATCTTGTATACAATTAACCATTAACAAAAATTCAATAACCTAAGCTAATTCAATAACAACAACAACAATTCAGCAGCAACTTTCAGCAATTCAATAACCTAAAATCAACTAACAGAAAATTAAAATCCAGCTAAACTAACCCAGAATCAAATCAAGGGGCTGGAGGGAGGGTAACAGGTAGTGGTGGCTCTGATTCCTTCTGCGACAGGGACTGAGGGAGGGAAAGCAGGGAGGCTCGCTGGCGGTGGTGAAACAGAGGAGACTCCACGTTGCTGCGTGGTGGTGAAGCAGGGGAGGCTCCACGTTGCTGCGCCATGGTGAAGCAGGAGAGGCTCACCGGTAGTGAGCTCTGGTTCGAGGAGATCTGAGACAGGGAAGAAGAGAAGGAGGGGAGAGGGTCTCGGTTGATCTGGACAAGAGAGAGGCAGCGGCTGTAGCGGTGGGACGGCGAGACTGCGGCTTCCCTTTCCCCTTCATCGTCATCATCATCAGAGTTCTGGAGGAGGCGGCGGCGACGACGAGGTCACGGCGTTCGAGGAGATCTGAGGCAGGGAAGAAGAGAAGGAGGGGAGAGGGTCGCGGTTGATCTGGACAAGAGAGAGGCAACGATTGCAGCGGCGAGACGGCGAGACTGTGGCGGCGGGACGGCGGTTTCCCTTCCCCCTTCATCGAGGAATAAAACAAAAAAATTTATTAAAAAGGACGATTTTAATACGAAAAAAATATTAAGGACAATTTTATATCGAAAATTAGATGAGGGACGGTTTCGATTCTGGCACTAAACTTTTGGGACCAAAATCATACTTACCCCTAAATAGTACTACAAAATCTAATAAAATTTTTGATTTAGTGCACCTTGATGTTTGGGGCCCAATGACCACTCCTTTAACTGTTGGACATAAATATTTTCTAACTGTCGTTGATGATAAGAGCAAGTTCACTTGGCTCTATTTTATGAAACTCAAGTCTGAAGTCCAAACCTTGATAAAACAATTTGTGGCCTATGTGAAAACCCAATTTATCACAACAGTAAAGTGTTTTAGAACAGATAACGGGACTGAATTTAACTTGCACGAATTTTTCAATGATAATGGCATCATACATCAAAAATCATGTGTGGAAACACCCCAACAAAATGGGGTGGTTGAGAGAAAGCATCAGCACCTCTTGGGCATGGCTAGAGCTTTATTATTTCACTCTTCAATTCCAAAATGCTTCTGGACATATGCAGTTGGGCACGCTGCCCATCTCATAAATAGAATACCCAGCTCAAATCTAATGAACAAATCTCCTTATGAAATTTTATTTGAAAAATCTCCAAGTATAATGGAAATGAAGGTCTTCAGGTGTCTAGCCTATGCCACTACACTAACCACTTATAGAAAGAAATTTGACAAAAGAGGAAGAAAATGTGTTTTCTTAGGCTATAAGCATAACACATAAGGTTTTGTTTTGCATGACTTACATACACGGGAATTGTTTATATCTAGACATGTTCAATTCTATGAGAATGTATTTCCTTTTCATATTAATGCTACTCCTGATTATTGTCAAGCATTGAACTCATCTAATGACAATGACACAAATAAGAAAATTTTTAATATGCATCAATATGATGATTCTTTGAATTGTGAACTGTATCATGCATCCAAGTATCATGGTGATCCCTTACACATCACACCATCTCATGAGCATTTTGAGGAAGTCATCCCTCACCCTCCAAAATTGCATAATACCCCTGCATCATTTAATGATAACAATGCATCCCTTGATCATCAAAACACTGCATCATCATCTTCCATGACTCAACATCTAGCTCCTAGAAAATCATCTAGAATTAAGAACCCCCTGCATACTTACAGGATTACAAATGCTCTACCATTCTAGCTACATTAGCATATTCATCTGCCAATAAGTATCCTTTTTCAAAATATGTTTCTTACAATAGGCTATTCCCAAAATTTAAAAATTTCTCACTAGCCATAGCAGCCATCTCAGAACCCAAAACCTTTGATGAAGCTGTGAAACTGAATTGTTGGCAAAATGCAATCAATGACGAGCTTCGAGCTCTTGAGAATAATAGAACATGGACTATTAGTAGCTTACCTCCTAGGAAGAATATTATCGATTCAAAATGGGTCTTTAAGGTGAAGTTTAATGCCGATGGAACTGTAGAAAGACACAAAGCACGATTGGTTGCAAAGAGGTTTACCCAAACAGCCGGTTTTGACTATTTCCACACATTTAGTCCAGTGGTATGCATGACTACTCTGAGAGTTCTATTGTCCATTGCTGTCCCAAAGAGATAGTTTCTACAACAATTGGACATTAATACTGCTTTTCTCCATGAGGATCTACCTGAAGAGGTCTACATGAAGGTTCCTCAGGGTTTGCAAGCACCTCGTGGTTCGGTTTGTAAACTGAACAAGTCGCTATATGGTTTGAAGCAAGCGAGCCGACAGTGGAACACCAAGCTTGTTTCAGTCCTTGCAGAATCTGGGTACACACAATCAAAGTCTGACTATTCATTGTTCACCAAGTGAACAACTTCAGGTTTTACTACGATTCTAGCATATGTAGACGATCTCGTGTTGGCAGGGGATGATGCTAAAGAAATTGAGAGCATCAAATCTGTTCTGGATGCCAGATTCAGTATCAAAGATTTAGGAAAGCTCAAATATTTCCTAGGTATGGAGGTTGCTTATAACAAACATGGACTTGCCTTATATCAAAAGAAGTACACTACGGATCTCTTGGAGGAATTTGGGTTACTAGAGGCAAAACCAGCTTCGACGCCGATGGACTATTCCATTCACCTTTCTAAGACTTCAGGGGAATCCCTATCTGAACCTACTTTGTATAGAAAACTCATTGGTAAGTTGCAATACCATACCAACACAAGACTCGACATAGCCTTTGCGGTTGGAAAATTAAGTCAATATTTGGAGTCTCCCACCAATGAAAACTACAAAGCAACTCTACGAATTTTGAGATACTTAAAAAATACTCCTTCTACTGGTCTATTCTTCCCTATTGCTACAGATTTTAAACTCTTAGGTTTTGCAGACGCTGATTGGGCAACATGCCCCGATACCCGACGGTCAGTTTCTGGATACTGTTTCTTTTTGGGCACAACATTGATTTCATGGAAGAGTAGTAAGCAACTGACAGTATCAAGGTCCTCATCTGAAGCCGAATACCGAGCCTTAGCAAATGCAACATGTGAAGGCTTCTGGTTACTTCGACTACTGCAAGTGTTTGGAGTTAATCATGAAGAACCTCTCACCCTCTATAGTGATAGCCAATCTGCCTTGGCTATGGCAGCCAACCCTGTTCTGCACGAGCGTACGAAACACATAAAAGTGGACTGCCATATAGTTCGTGACAAAGCTCATGAGGGTATCATCAAACTGTCTTCCTGTGACCTCTAACAATCAAACAACTGATCTATTTACTAAAACACTAGCTCCGGGGCCTTTCAATTCATGCTGTTCCAAACTAGGATTGTTGGACATTCACACTCCTAACACTCCTAGTTTGAGGGGGATGTTAGCTGATATAGGTGCCAGCTCAGCTTAGATATAATAAAGAAGTTAGTTAGAGACTAGTTTAGTTACTAGAGTTAGAATTCTAATAGGACTAACCGTGGTTGACTTAGTGGTTTAGCAAAATATTACTAATTGTATATAAACTACTCTGTAGCTTCATTACAAGTTTTTGTGACTCTCCATTATCTTCAGCAAGAAATCTTTTACTTCGTGAACTTCTTCTCTCTGCCACTCTTCTCTCACAACATTAATCCTCCTTGCAACCTCCTCTCTACTTCATACTTTATCATGGATATAATTTTTTTTAACGCAAATATTAGTTCAGGTAGAATCAAACAGGTTCAACGAGAATTAAAAACCAAATGTAATTATTGCAAGCAATATTTAGTAAATTATTTATTTAATTAACTTTTAAGTACAATGACTATATATTTAGTTAGTTAGTTATTTAATTTTTAGAATGTAAAAAGTGCAATTTAATTTTAGATATTTAAATTGGTATATCTTTAATTTTACTGAAAATAATTTTTATTAAATTTTAATAATAAATTATTAAAGATATTTAATTAAATATTAATAATAAAACCTTTCACTTGACTTATTACGGACTATGAACATATTAATTAAAGATTATGTATGAAGTCAAAATTATGTTTCAAGAATCAGAAATTGAAAGTTTTTAATATATATAACAATTGTTTGGGGTCAATTCGAAAATCCAAATAATTTCAAAATAAAAGAGATAATTTTTTTTAAATGACTTAACCCAATAAACACCGTTAAGATTGTGTACATAAGAAACATTTGTCCGTTTCTTAAGAATTTAACTAATATTGATAAAAAATCTCACGTCATCATTGAATCACTCATCTTTAACAACATGTACTCAAAATGTGAAAAACTTTTTTTTGTCAAGATGTTAGTTCTATAATCACTAAAAAAATGTTAGTTCTATATTCATCTTCTATATTCCATTATTCCAATAATAAAGTAATTTATTAAAATTTTTAATTCATTTTTTTAATTATTTTTAAGTCAATTTTTTTATAACAAAAAAATCAAAGAAAAAAAATCCTAATCTAAAAAGAAAGACATATTTTTATTTTTAATATTAAATNTTCCATCACAAAAAAAAAAAAACCTAGCCTCTATTGAGGTTTTCTTCCTCGTGCTGTGACACTGCGGCCGTCTAACTGCCGTCGTCGAAGCTGAACCAGCCCTCTTCATCCACTGCCATAACATCAGTGTTGTTGAATGTCGTCTCTGTCGTCACGTGGCGTTCGATGTGTTCGGCGGCCGTCGGTGCTTCTGGTTCCCTGGCATGGGACTTCGTATGTGTTCGCAGCCGTCACGGTCTGTAGCGTTACCGCCGTTCCCGTCGCCGTTGCACCGTGTCTGGTCGCCAAGTTTTCCCTTCAGTTTTGAGCTTCGTCGTATCTTCCCCTTATTTGCGCCAGCTAGCCGTATCTTCGCCACGATTTTGCCCTCTGTTTTGGTTGAGCCTCCTCTGCGGCATTGCCGTACTTCCTCCGCCGTTCAGCCATGATAGGAGCTCCCTATCCATTGATTGTTCCAGGATTTGACCTCCAGAAGAAGTGTGTTCGAGTCTCAGAATTTAGTGAAGTGATTTCTTTTCCTTGTTCTCTTGTTCTTTCCTGTATTTAGGTTCTTGTCAGGTCTTTATTGATGTTGTTCGTTGGACTTAGCTATTTTAAATGTTGTTGTGGTGATGTTCTGAGTTCATGATATTGTTATTGTTAATTTGGTAATTCAAAGACAGAACACTAAAAGTGCAGAAGAATAGAGAGAGCAAAAGACAATGACCAATGAGTGAAAAGAATGTTATATTCTTCTTGCATTACAAATAAAAATGGTAGCTATATATATACAATAGGACTGAAACTACAGCTCATTATTGAGTGGTAAAACTTGGGTAATTCTATGATTGGCAACATCTTTTACAGCAAGGCAAAAAAGATGTTTCTGGAATTATGGTGGTACAGTTTCTGATAAGGTTGAAATTGTGCTGTTGAGTTGTAGGTTGGTTTTGGGTGATTCTTTCTTTTTGTCTTGTACTGGCTTTGTGGTGTGGTTTGTTAGCCCCCCGCAAGCTGATGATTGAAAGATATCTTTCAATCCCAGCTTGGATATGTTGACAGTGAAAAGGCGGGGTGGTAGTGCTTTGGTGAAGACATCCACAAGTTGGTTGGAGGAGGAAACGGGAAGGAGGTGCAAAAGTCCAGCTTGAACTTTTTCGCGAACTAAGTGGCAATCCACTTCGAGATGTTTAGTTCTCTCATGGAAGACAGGGTTGGCAGCGATGTGGAGGGCGCTTTGATTATCACAGTATAGCGCGGGTGGGCGGATGCAGTTGATGTTGAGAGCCTGAAACAAGTTGAGTAGCCATAGTAATTCCTTGGTAGTTGTAGAGAGAGCTCGATACTCAGCTTCGGCTGAGGAACAAGATATTGTGTCCTGTTTCTTGATTTTTCAGGATATGAGAGATTTTCCAAGGAAGAAACAATATCCAGTGGTAGATCGGCGAGTGTCGGGGCAGCGTCCCAAATCGGCATCACTAAAACCAGAGATTTGGAGCGGGGAGTCCCTTGGAAAAAAGATGCCTTTGCCTGGCAATCCTTTTAAGTATTTGAGAATGCGGATGGCTGCATTAAAGTGAATTTTGCTTGGGTTATGGACAAATTGGCTCAATTGTTGAGTAGCAAAGGTAATGTCAGGCCTGGTTGTGGTGAGGTAAATGAGGCGGCCAATGAGCCGTCGGTAGGCAGTGATATCATCAAGGGGTTCTCCGGTGTTTTGGCTGAGGCGAATGGAGTCATCCATTGGGGTAGACGAGGATTTGGCAACGGTAAGGCCAGCATCAATGATAATGTCCAAACAGTATTTTCGTTGGCAAAGGTAGAGGCCAGCAGCTGAATGCGCTACCTCAATGCCAAGAAAATATTTAAGTGTGCCAAGATCCTTAATTTTGAACTTAGAATCTAAGGCAGCCTTAATGGATTCAATCTCAGAAACAGAGCTACCAGTGACGACTATATCATCGACATAGACAAGGAGGGCAGTAAATGCTTTACCAGATTCTTTGAAAAACAGGCTGTAATCCGTCAGGGTCTGCTGGTATCCACACGAGAGTAAAAAGGAGCTGAGCTTCTCATACCATTGTCTTCCTGATTGTTTAAGGCCATACAAAGACTTCCTTAAATGACAACACTGACCAGGCTTGGAAGGTGTTAAACCAGGTGGCAAGCTCATGTACACAGTTTCAAGGAGGTCACCATGGAGGTAGGCGTTGTGGACGTCTAACTGGTGCAGTGTCCAATTATTGATGGAGGCCAGAGCAAGGAGGACTCGAATGGTGGTGATCTTTACCACCGGAGAAAAGATTTCGAGGTAATCCACCCCTTCAATTTGTGCATATCCTTTTGCCACCAGTCGCACTTTGTGGCATTCAATGCTGCCATCGGGCTGGCGTTTGATGCGATAGACCTAGCGACAACCTATGGGCTTCACATCAGCGGGAGTGTCGACAATGTCCCAAGTCTGATTTTGTTCTAGGGCCAAAATTTCAGCTCGCATGGCGTCACGCCAACATGGCTGAGTTTTGGCATCTGCAAATGTTCGTGGCTCGGCTTCTGTGGAGACAGAGAAGAGGAAGCGTCGGTGATGGGGTGAGACTCGTGTATACGAGAGTGAGTGTGAGATTGGATGCTGGCATCTTGAAGATGGTTGGTGCGGCGTTGTGAGAGAGAGATTGCAATAGTAGTCTGCCAAGTTGCGCGGTGGGGCATGGGTTCTATTGGAGCGGCGGGGTGCAACAGAAATGGGTAGTGTGGTTGGGGTTGTGGGAAGAGTGGACGAGGTGGTTTGGGCTGAGAAAGTGATAGAAGAAGGAATTAGACTTGTGTTTGTGTGGGGGAGGGGAGTTCCATCGTTGTTGGTTTGAGCCGTTGTGGGTGTTTGAATTGTGCTTGATGAAGGTTGGGATGTTGCTAAGTGTGGTGGTTGTGGATTGGGTTCTTCAAAGATGGTGGGTGATTGGGGAAGGATGTTGGGAGGGTTGGAGGGGTTTTGGTCAGGTTTAGTTTGTTTGTGAAAAGGGAGGCATGACTCAATGAATTGGACATTTCTAGAGATAAAAATCTCACGGGTGTCTAAGTCTAGTATGATGAAGCCTTTTGTGCCGGTTTTGAAACCTATGAAAACACCTCTTCTAGCACGGGGATCAAACTTTGAACGGTGGTTGGTGAGGGTGGAGGCATAGCATAAGCATCCAAAAACTTTGAGTGAGTGAAAATCAGGTGGTTTGTGGAAGAGAAGTTGAAATGGAGTTTTGTTTTGAATGATTGGTGAGGGAACTCTGTTTATTAAGAAGACAGCATGGTTTACAGCATAGGACCAAAAGGATGGGGGGAGGTTTGATTGGAACATTAAAGCTCTAGCGACATTGAGTATGTGTTGGTGTTTGCGTTCTACCCTTCCGTTTTGTTGTGGTGTTTCGACACAAGACTTTTGGTGGTGAATGCCTTTTTTGGCATAAAAATCATTAAGGAATTCAGGGCCATTGTCGGATCTAATGGTTTTGACATTGGTGTCAAATTGATTTTTGACTAAGGCGATGAAGTTCTGAATTTTTGTGCCAACTTCTCCTTTTGATTTTAGTAAGATTATCCAAGTAAATATACTAAAATCATCAATAATAGTTAAAAAATATTTGTGCCCATGTATTGATATTTTGGAAAAAGGCCCCCAAATGTCTAAATGTATTAATTCAAAAGGTTTGGATGCATTATTTGTACTCAAAGGAAAAGACAATCGCTTTTGTTTTGCCATATGACAGACATCACAAGATTCATTGACATGTGGATTAATAAAAGGAAATTGATGGTGGAGTTCTCTTAATCTTTGGTCCGAGAGGTGGCCTAGCCTACAATGCCATACATTGCTATCTGTGATTGGGGTTGGGATGAAGTTGTTAACATTGGCTAAGTTGGTGGAACTATTGGTCCTAATGGGTTTTTGTGGTTGCAACTTTTCGGCTAGGTAGTACAATCCATCTCTCAATTCAGCCGAACCAATCATCTTCAAGGATTTCGCATCCTGTATTTGGCAGAAAAATTCAGAGAAGAGTAATTGACATGAGAGAGTTGTGATTAGTTTAGAGATAGATAAAATATTGAAGGTGAAACTAGGAATATATAAAACGTTGTGCAAAGTTAGGTGTGGTGAGAAATTTATTAACCCACAATAGTGTGTAGTGATAATGGAATTATTTGGAAGGTAAACATGTATCGGTTTGATCTTGTGGTGCATTTGAAAATATGATAATGAAGAACAGATATGGTCAGTAGCTCCTGAATCTAGTATCCATTTGCCATTGTTGTGTGAGCTTATAGAAGGTGTGTTAGGTGATAAATGGGATGAGAAATGAAAAGAACAATATGCAGTGTTTGTATGTGTAACAGTGATACCAGACTTGGCCTCAGATGGCCTATGTTGACTTTGTGGTGTGGGTTTGTCTGCAAACTGCTGCCCATGAACATTGTGGAGAATAGCTAAGAGAGATTGGTATTGGGCTTGTGACAAACTAGGCCCAGAAGTTGGGTAGGTCTCTTCTTTGCTTCATCCGGTTTTGCTGAGTTGTTGTTGATATGAGGAATTAGGGTTGGCGGCAGCGGCATTGGTGTAGGAGGCGGTGGAGTTGCTGCGATCATTGAACCGAGGACGGCCGGGGTAGCGTGGGTGGCCAGGTGGATAGCCGTGCTTGCCGTAGCACTCGTCGACGGTGTGGCCGGTTCCCCCACAGTAGACGTATACTTTTTCGGCTCCACTGCATCCACCATTGGTGATGCGTCCGCGGCCGCGCCCGGGATTTAGGCGTCGTTGTGGCGTGATAACGGCGTTGGTGAGGAAGATCGGCTCGTCGAGAACACTACCGCCTCCTTGGAGTTGGCGCTCGTGTTGAATCACCATGTTGAAGACTTTGCTTTCTGGTGGAAGGGGGTCAATGAGCAAGATTTGGGATCGAACGACAGTGAAGTGGTCGTCTAGGCCTTTGAGGAACCGAATGATGAAGTTTTGGTCGTGGTAAGACCGAGCCGGGCATATGCAGGGTTTGACGGGGCGGTACGTGTCGTGCTCTTCCCATAGTGCTCGGAGGGCGGTGTGGTATTGAGTGACGGAGAGAGATCCTTGCTTGAGGCCATAAATTTGTTCTTATAGCTCAGCAACACGGAGCAAGTCTCCTTGTGAGAATCTGTTGCGAAGATCTTCCCAAATTGCTTCTGCATAGTCGAAATAAATGACGCTCTGAGCAATGGGCGCTGAGAGGGAATTGAAAATCCAGGAGGAGACCAATGTGTTGCATCTACGCCAGGAAGGGAAGAGTGGGTCATCGGTGGCTGGAGTTGGGATGGTTCCATCCAGGAAACCTATCTTGTTCTTTGAGATAAGTGCAATGGAGAAAACACGAGACCATTGATGGTAGTTGTCGCCGGTGAGTGGCGGAGAGACGAGGACAGTAGAGGGTGTTTCACTTGGGTGAATATAGTATGGACTGGATGGTGATTGGGTAACATCAATTTTTTCTTGGTTGTTCTGAGACATGGTGTGGATGTGCAGCAGGCCCCTATTGGAGCTCTGATACCATCAAAGACGGAACACTAAAAGTGCAGAAAAATAGAGAGAGCAAAAGACAATGACCAATGAGTGAAAAGAATGTTATATTCTTCTTGCATTACAAATAAAAATGGTAGCTATATATATACAATAGGGCTGAAACTACAGCTCATTATTGAGTGGTGAAACTTGGGTAATTCTATGATTGGCAACATCTTTTACAGCAAGGCAAAAAAGATGTTTCTAGAATTATGGTGGTACAGTTTCTGATAAGGTTGGAATTGTGCTGCTGAGTTGTAGGTTGATTTTGGGTGATTCTTTCTTTTTTTCTTGTACTGGCTTTGTGGTGTGGTTTGTTAGTAATCAATAGAATTTTTGTTGAGGCGCTGTTATTCGACTGTGTGAGTGTTAGGTTGCTATATTTTTGTGGAGTTGTTAATCTAAATAATGATTTTGATCTTAGTTCATGTGTGTATCACCTAATGATTCGGTAATTTGATCAATTGTTCTTGAGGTGCTGTTCTGTGGCCTGTGTTTATTAGGTTGCTGTGTTTTTTACCAGTTATTAAGTTGAATAATTATTCGGATCCGACTTTACTTTTCATCTTGTTAATTTGTTCATATGACCAGATAATGTTGTTGGGTTGCTCTTTTTGATCTGGTGATTGTTAATATGTGGAATTGTTGTGATTTTCTGTTCTATTTTTGACAACGTTGGTGTAATGAGAGAATAGCTGAAAATGTTCCAATTTCTTTCCCTCTGGGCTAGTCAATGTTTCGTTGGAGAGCGAGGGAGGTGACGGGGCGAGAGTGTTCCCGTTGAGGCTGCAGTGTGAAGGTGGGGTTTGGCAATGGTGGGAGACTGAAAAGTTAAGGTTTTGAGGTGTGAGTTTCTGAAGAGAAGGAAGGGATGGGAGGGTCTGTATGGAGAGGTCGCTGAGTAGGGTAGGAGTGGTGCTGTTACTGCTTTCTTGAGAGGTTGTGGAAGAATTGAAAATTTGAAATCATATCTATAATAATGCAAATTTAAGATTATGTATCTAATCTGTTTTTTTTTTTTTTAATTTGTCTCTCCAAATCCTAGATTCTAAATCTTACCATATTTGACTTAGTAAATAAGATTTTAAATCTAAAACAATCTAATAAGATAAGATAACATAAGATAAACATTTATGATTTTGTTGTATGAAATCATTATATATATAACCATAATATTAGAGTAAAAACAAAAGATCCTAAAGCTACAATTTTTCTTCATTGTCAACTTAGTTTATTAATTAATAGTAAGCTTTCATGGCTAAGGTATCAACCTCCTATTGTAACACCCTACCATACAGAGTCTTATGCTTAAGTCATAATTCAGAGATGGCAAGGTATTACGACCTCTATAACATAAATTTAGTACGTATAGTAGTATGAATGATTGATTATAACTAGGAGCCTTTGTAGAAAAAGGGGTAAACAAAAACCGTAACTCGAAAGCGCAACACTCTGATCGATAAACGTAACGAACCGGGATAAGCTAACGCGAGGTTATATATATATACAAAGGAGTGTCAAAAACAGGAATATCAAGACTCGAAATCCGGCTGCGAAGATAACCGGTCCGAGCATAGCAATATATACATGTAATAAAATAAGGAAACCCAAAGGGGCATAAATACAGAAACATATTCTCCAAAACCTCCTATAAGAGGAGTCATCACAGTTTGTAGTATTTAATGGAGATAAAAGTATCTAAACAAGATATATAAACCAAAACAGAGCCCCGAGAATAAGGATCTTCGCTAATCCAGAAGTCTCCAGCATGCCTCAACGAGAAGCCTCGCGTCCTGCATCTGAAAACCACAAAATCCGCATGGGTGAGAACCAGAGGTCCCAGCACGGTAATAGCTTCCACATATATAATACATAATAATAGAGGAAAGCCGAAGGCAATCCTAGAACTTCCTCCAGATAATATCAAAGCTTATAAACGAGCTAAACCATAAGTGGCAACTGACTAAAGATTCTTCAGTCTAACTAATACTTTCCTTTCCAATTCCTTCAGACCTCCCAACCACCAGCAGGAGTATAATATATCAAACACAGTTATATCAGATAAGAGATTTACAAATAGGAACAGGTAAGGCATTTAGACAATTAGCAAGTAATATGCAGTCAAATAGGCAATCTCAAACAATTCATATAGTATGCATATGATGAATGCCTGTCCCTAGTGGCTGATGATATCATCTGTCGGTTATAGAGCCAACCCGACAAGTCTTGGTAGCTAACCATTGGACTGTCCCTCTGTCGCGCATCCCCAACTCGAGTTATACTCATCATAAACTTGATCATAATCATGATCCATATCCATCACCCTCACTGGTGAATATTTACGGGGGCGAGCTCATCCGGGTCTTTCACAGTGCCCGACCACACTTACGACCTAGGGTTAACAGAGCTTCGAGTCTCAACCTAGAGCACGTGGTGGCTAGCCACTGCTTCCTCCCAGGGAAACCCTCATCTCTGATGGTAGAAGTGCAAACATTCACAATTCATTCAACAGCATATATGCATTTATACTTAGCCATAAACATGGCTCCACCGTCACACGGCATAATCCAGCCATCCGGCTCACGGTTAAATCCATAACCAGCCAATTCATTAACAATTATGGCCCTTCGGCCCATGGCATAACAAGCATTTCCACCGCCATCCTCCGCATCTCACATAATCATTTTTTATCCTCATTGATCATTCATTTTTCCCTTGCTTCACTCGCAAGTTACCATATTCGCTAGCCCCTCTTCTCATGCTAGGCACATCATAATGATTTAAGACATAAATGGTGAGATCGGAGGTTTAGAAGTATGAAATTTGGCTTTTAAAACTCAAAAATCAAGTTTGGGATGAAAACAGGGCCACGCGTACGCGCACTCCATGCGCACGCGTGGATGGCCTTAAAACTCATCGACGCGCAAGCGTTATACGCGCGGACGCGCGGATTGAAAATTAGCCAACGACGCGCACGCGTCAGCCACGCGTACGCGTGGGTGTTCTTGCGCCCCAGGCACAAAACTGGCACAACTCTGGCACAACTCTCGGGAAAATGGCTGGGCATTTAGTACAGCGCATCGACGCGCCCGCGCACACCACGCGCACGCGTGGATGGTACTTTCTCGAAGAACAGCGCGTACGCGCCAAGTGCGCCTACGCGCGGAGGGTCACTCTGCTAAAAATTTTCTAAGTTAAAAGCTGCAGAATTTACAGATTCAACCCCCAATCTTCCGACGGACATAACTTTCTCATTTTAAATCGTTTTTCACCCGTTCTTCGAACGGCATGGACATCCCAGATCCAATTTCATTTTAAATAGATTTGGCACAAATCAGAGATTCGTAGTCCAAGTTATGTCCCGTCAAAGTATGCCCAAAAACCATGTTTTTATACAAAACCATAAAGTGCCATTTTCAAAACAAGCCACTTTCAACTCTTTTCAAAATCAATCAAAACATGCCAATTTCATCCCTTTTCTTTGAAATCAATCAAAATATACCAAAAATCAATATCAAGCCATCCTCAACTCACACATTGACACTTTACCAAGGTTCCCAAAACCACATCCAACCATTTTAACACTTCTCAATCAAATGGCTAAAGGACAAACACAATATCATGTCATACATCCTTCCTCATCCCAATTTCCAATAATACCATTTCCAATCAACCATCATTATACATAATCAACATCATACTCGCCATCAATATGGTACCACCCATCAATTCAACCTCATTCATTCATCAAGCATATATCACAACATGCATTTTCTCATATATCACACAATCAAGGCATCAATATTCATAATCACATATATGATCACATCAAATTACACTAGGGTTAAGAATCTTACCACACCCAAGGTCCAAGGAGACAAGATTAACCTTCTCGTTCAAGAGAGTTGGGTCCTATAACATCAAAGAGCCCAAAATCTCAACATTTTTGCTCATGAAACTCGAAATCAAGGCTGGAAATTCGAAGAGTAAAACGTGGCTTACCTCAAGATTGATTGTATAGGTTTTGTAGAGCTCTCCGCGGTGAACGCGTGGCCGCAAACGGTGCGACAATCGGAGCTCTAGATCAAAAGTTATGGTGGTTTGAAGATCAACCAAGGGAGAGAACTTGAGAGAGTGTTCTTCCCTCCATGACATCCATTTCAGCGTGTGTTTGTGTGTTGTGAGGAGAGAAAGTGCTGAAAACTAGGGTTTTGGTTTAGTTTAGTTAGGCCAAGGGCCCACTTTGTGTCCGGTTGGACCAGTTTGGCCCGTTCGGTCCAATCTTGGTCCGATTTCTATAAAATTGGTACCGAAATTCTCGTCTCAATCTCCTCTATCATATTAAGCCATAAAAATAACATTTTTGGCTTTCTAGAATAAATTCTCATTTATGGGTTAATTAGCCGTTAATTAACCGGGTCTTACATCCTACCCACCTAATTGGAAATTTTGCCCACAAAATTCAAATCCAATTACCTGAGAATAGGTGCGGATAATCCGTTCGCATCTCCGACTCAAGTTCCCAGGTGTGTTCCTCAACACCGCCTCGACTCCAAGCCACTTTGACTAATGAAACCTCTTTTCCACGCAACCGTTTGATACTAGTATCGTCAATTCTAACTGGAGCCGCTGGAAGCGTCAAATCTTCTCTTAACTGAACCGACTCAGGTTCTAATACATGGCTAGCATCAGGAGTGTACTTCTGAAGCTGTCACACGTTAAACACATCGTGCAGGTTCGAAAGATGAGGTGGTAGAGCCATCTGATACGCTACCGGTCCAATCCTCTCCAAGATCTGAAATGGACCAATGTATCGAGGATTCAACTTCTTCGCTTTAATCGCCCTACCTACTCCTGTGGTTGGAGTAACCTTCAGGAAACATGATCTCCTTCTTCAAATTCCAAGGGCTTCCGCCTCTGATCGGCGTAACTCTTCTGGCGACTCTGCGCCGTAAGCATCCTATCTCGGATTTTCTTAACTTGTTCAGTGGTCTCAGCTATCATTTCCGGCCCCAACAAGCCTTTCTCCCCAGCTTCATACCAACATAGCGGAGATTGACATTTCCTCCTATACAATGCCTCATACGGAGCCATTTCGATGCTCGCATGGTAACTATTATTGTATGCAAACTCCTCTAACGGCATATACCGATCCCAACTCGCCGGTTGATCCAAAACACAAGCTCTCAACATATCCTCTAGTGTTTGGATCGTCCTCTCGGATTGACCATCTGTTTGAGGATGGTACGCTGTACTCAAGCTTAATCGGGTTCCAAAAGCTTTCTGAAATGCACCCCAGAACCTCGAAGTGAAACGAGGATCTCTATTAGAGATTATAGTAGCAGGTACACCATGGAGTCTCACAATCTCCTTTATGTATAACCGAGCTAGCTCCTCAAGGGTGTAAGTCATCCGAATGGGCAAAAAGTGAGCTGACTTCGTCAGTCGGTCCACAATCACCCAGATAGCATCAAAACTAGTCCTAGTCCTTGGCAATCCCGACACAAAGTCCATTGCAATACTTTCCCACTTCCATTGCGGAACCTCTAAAGGTTGCAACATCCTAGATGGTCCTTGATGTTCAATCTTTACCTTTTGGCAAGTTAAGCACTTTGAAACATATTCCGCCACATCATTCTTCATACCCGGCCACCAAAACATCGCCTTTAAATCATGGTACATCTTAGTACTTCCCGGGTGAATGGAGAATCCGCTTTTGTGTGCCTCCTTTAAGATATCTTGCCTCAAAGTGCCAACATCCGGCACAATGATCCTACCCTTGAATCTCCATAACCCATCTTTTTCTTCCGACACTCTCCACTGTTTTCCTTGCTCGATAGCCGGTAACACCTTCCATAATGCTTCATCATTTTCATGAGCCTTTAGGAGCTCGGACTTAAAATCACTCGAGATTTCTAATCGGCTCAAACACAAGGTTCCAGATACTTCTCGAGCACCAATTTTTAGACTCTCGAATCACTTGAGCAACTTCTCCTCCTGAAGCATCATCCAAGTCGCATATAACGACTTCCGACTTAACGCATCCGCCACTACATTTGCCTTTCCCGGATGGTAATTCAACTAAAAGTCGTAGTCCTTCAATAATTTCATCCACCTCATTTGCCTCATATTAAGCTCTTTCTGATCAAAGAGATATTTCAAGCTCTTGTGATCGGAGAAGACTTGGAACTTAATCCCATAGAGATAATGCCTCCACGCCTTCAAGGCAAACACGACCGCAGCGAGTTCTAAATCGTGCGTAGGGTAACTAACTTCATGAGGTCTCAATTGTCGTGAGGCATACGCCACCACATTATGATGCTGCATCAGCACGCATCCTAGACCCTTTAGTGAGGCATCACAGTACACCTCAAATGGTTCGTTCGGCTCAGGTAACACCAACACAGGTGCAGTGGTCAACTTTTTCTTCAATATCTGAAAGCTCTCCTCGCACTCAGGAGTCCAAACAAACGGAGTCTCTTTGCGGGTTAACTTTGTCAACGGCAAAGCTAATTGCGAAAAGTCCTTGATGAACCTTCGATAATAGCCAGCTAAACCCAGAAAACTCCTTATCTCAGTTACTGTGGTTGGTTGCCTCCAATCCATCACAGCTTCCACCTTAGTTGGATCTATGGCTATTCCCTTCTTACTCACCACGTGACCCAAAAACTTTACCTCATCCTTCCAAAACTCACACTTAGACAGTTTCGCATAGAGTTTCTTCTCCTTTAGAATTTGCAACACGGTCCTCAACTGTTCCGCATGCTCTTCTTCTTGGAGTAAATTAGTATGTCGTCAATGAAGACAACAACGAATTTATCCAAAAATGGACGGAACACTCTATTCATGTAATCCATGAATACTGCAGGAGCGTTCGTCAACCCAAAGGACACCACAGTGTACTCGTAATGACCATAACGAGTCCTGAAAGCGGTCTTAGGGATATCTTCACCCCTCACCCTTATCTGGTGATAACCGGATCGCAAATCGATCTTGGAGAAAACCCCAGCTCTTTGTAACTGATCCATGAGATCATCAATCCTTGGCAATGGGTACTTATTCTTTATGGTGACCTTGTTTAGCTGCCTGTAATCCACACAGAGTCGCATACTCCCATCCTTCTTCTTTACCAGTAACACTGGAGCACCCCACGGGGAAACACTTGGTCGGATAAAGTTCTTACCCAACAATTCCTCTAGCTAAGACTTTAGCTCGGCCATCTCTAACGGTGACATTCTATAAGGAGCGCTTGAGATTGGTCCCACCCCAGGCACCAATTCAATAGCAAACTCGACCTCTCGATTAGGTGAAAATTCCTCAATATCATCGGGAAACACTTCCGGAAACTCACACACTACCGGAATCTGATCCAACATTTGGTCATCACCCGAAACACCCGCGGTTAACAACAGGATACCCTGACATTCGATTCCGGAACAGTTCACCATCATCGAATTAAGTAGTAACTATTCACCACAACCGGCCCGTCTGTATCTTCCGGCATAAAGTACACCGACTTTGTAGAACAATCAAGCAGGACATGGTTCTCAGATAACCAGTCCAATCCCAAGATAAGATCAAGACCGATCATCGGTAAGCAGATTAAATTATGGACAAAATCACGCTGCTTGAACCTAAACGAAACTTTCGGGCATCCTAACCTAGTTACCATGGCTTCATGGGTAGCATTATATACTTTTAGGTCATAACCTAAGGTTACGATCTTCAATCCTAACTCATGGGCTTTCTCAAATGCAATGAATGAATGCGATGCTCCCGAATCAAATAAAGTATTTAAAGTTTGACCAGCCATTTCACAGTTACCTCGAATGAGTATCTCGGATCCCTCTGCACCCCTAGCTAAGGTGGTGAACACCCGACCGGTATGTTGTGCTTTCCCAGCAGCTTGCTTCTGCTGCTCTGGACAACTTGCGGCTCTATGCCCCGCCTTTCTACAATTGTAGAACAAACCCCATCCGGCCTTGCATGGTACTCCCGGATGGTGACTTCCATACCTAGTACAAGCTTGATCATTCTGAGGTTGCTTCCCAAACCTTTTTCCTTGGGAGTAGTTGTTGTTGGGCCTCCCCTCTTGAAAGGCGGACCTCTAGGTGCAAAACTCTTCCCTCGGTTATGTAGAAATGATCCTTTATGACTTCCTTTCTCAATGGCTGCCATCTTCACACACTCTTCAGCAACCCTACACTTGTTCACCAACTCGGAGAAAGTCCTAATCTCCATTGGCCCCACCGAACTGAAAATATCGCTCCAGAGTCCTCCTTCGTACTTAACACACTTCCATTCCTCATATTCCACCGGACTCCCTTGACACATACGAGAGAATCTGAACAGCTCCTCAAACTTGTCAGTATACTCAGATACGAACATAGTACCCTGCTTCAGCTGCAACAATTCAAGCTCCTTGGCCGTCCTGGCAGAAGTCGGAAAGTACTTCTTATAGAACTTCTCTTGGAAGACATCCCAGGTGATATAATCATCACCCTGCTGCAGGAAGCGTCGGATTCCTTGCCACCAATGCGACGCTTCCCCAGTGAGCAAATAGGTAACAAACTCTACACGCTGCCCTTCAGGTACCACCTGCGCTTGCAGTGCTCGTTCCATGGCCTGAAACCATGTATCGGCCTCAGTCAGGCTAGTGGTTCCCTTGAACTTAAGTGGATTAACCTTCAAAAAGTTTGCCAGTGTCATCGGGTCCTGAACTCCACCTCCGTCATTATCATGGTTGTTCATCTGTTGACCAAGAGCCTCAACAATGGCTTGCATAGCAGCAGCCACGTTCTCCAATGCAGTCATAAAGTTTACCGGGTCATTAGGGTTAATCTTCGGTGCACGAGCATTCGTATGACCGCTCCTACGACCTCTACCGCGTCCACGAGGCGCCATCTAGTTTCTATACACACCAAACAATCGATATTAAGTTGATCAGTCTCAATATCGGAAGTCTAGTGCTTCAAAGTCCCAAATGCATGCTCATGAATGTTTATGCCAATTATATCAAGCAGATATACTAATAGCACATAACACACATACAGAGAATGCACAGAAGCATAGTCAGTCCATCCCTCAGGCTCTACAGGAACGAACTGCTCTGATACCATAATGTAACACCCTACCATACAGAGTCTTATGCTTAAGTCATAATTCAGAGATGGCAAGGTATTACGACCTCTATAACATAAATTTAGTACGTATAGTAGTATGAATAATTGATTATAACTAGGAGCCTTTGTAGAAAAAAGGGGTAAACAAAAACCGTAACTCGAAAGCGCAACACTCCGATCGATAAACATAACAAACCGGGATAAGCTAACGCGAGGTTATATATATATATACAAAGGAGTGTCAAAAACAGGAATATCAAGACTCAAAATCCGGCTGCGAAGATAACCGGTCCGAGCATAGCAATATATACATGTAATAAAATAAGGAAACCCCAAAGGAAACCCAAAGGGGCACAAATACAGAAACCTATTCTCCAAAACCTCCTATAAGAGGAGTCATCACAGTTTGTATTATTTAATGGATATAAAAGTATCTAAACAAGATATATAAACCAAAACAGAGCCCCGAGAACAAGGATCTTCGCTAATCCAGAAGTCTCCAGCATGCCTCAACGAGAAGCCTCGCGTCCTGCATCTGAAAACCACAAAATCCGCACGGGTGAGAACCAGAGGTCCCAGCACGGTAACAGCTTCCACATATATAATACATAATAATAGAGGAAAGCCGAAGGCAATCCTAGAACTTCCTCCAGATAATATCAAAGCTTATAAACGAGCTAAACCATAAGTGGCAACTGACTAAAGATTCTTCAGTCTAACTAATACTTTCCTTTCCAATTTCTTCAGACCTCCCAACCACCAGCAGGAGTATAATATAGCAAACACAGTTATATTAGACAAGAGATTTACAAATAGGAACAGGTAAGGCATTTAGACAATTAGCAAGTAATATGCAGTCAAATAGGCAATCTCAAACAATTCATATAGTATGCATATGATGAATGCCTGTCCCTAGTGGCTGATGATATCATCTGTCGGTTATAGAGCCAACCCGACAAGTCTTGGTAGCTAACCATTGGACTGTCCCTCTGTCGCGCATCCCCAACTCGAGTTATACTCATCATAAACTTGATCATAATCATGATCCATATCCATCACCCTCACTGGTGAATATTTACGGGGGCGAGCTCATCCGGGCCTTTCACAGTGCCCGACCACACTTACGACCTAGGGTTAACAGAGCTTCGAGTCTCAACCTGGAGCACGTGGTGGCTAGCCACTGCTTCCTCCCAGGGAAACCCTCATCTCTGATGGTGGAAGTGCAAATATTCACAATTCATTCAACAGCATATATGCATTTATACTTAGCCATAAACATGGCTCCACCGTCACACGGCATAATCCAGCCATCCGGCTCACGGTTAAATCCATAACCAGCCAATTCATTAACAATTATGGCTCTTCGGCCCATGGCATAACAAGCATTTCCACCGCCATCCTCCGCATCTCACATAATCATTTTTGATCCTCATTGATCATTCATTTTTCCCTTACTTCACTCACAAGTTACCATATTCGCTAGCCCCTCTTCTCATGCTAGGAACATCATAATGATTTAAGACATAAATGGTGAGATCGGAGGCTTAGAAGTATGAAATTTGGCTTTTAAAACTCAAAAATCAAGTTTGGGATGAAAACAAGGCCACGCGTACACGCACTCCACGCGCACGCGTGGATGGCCTTAAAACCCATCGACGCGCAAGCGTCATACGCGCGGACGCGGGGATTGAAAATTAGCCAACGACGCACACGCGTCAGCCACGCGTACGCGTGGGTGTTCTTGCGCCCCAGGCACAAAACTGGCACAACTCTGGCACAACTCTCGGGAAAATGGTTGGGCATTTGGTACAGCGCATCGACGCGCCCGCGCACACCACGCGCACACGTGGATGGTACTTTCTCAAAGAACGGCGCGTACGCGCCAAGTGCGCCTACGCGCGGAGGGTCATTCTGCTAAAAATTTTCTAAGTTAAAAGCTGCAGAATTTACAGATTCAACCCCCAATCTTCCGACGGACATAACTTTCTCATTTTAAATCGTTTTTCACCCGTTCTTCGAACGGCATAGACATCCCGGATCCAATTTCATTTCTAAATAGATTTGGCACAAATCAGAGATCCGTAGTCCAAGTTATGTCCCGTCAAAGTATGCCCAAAAACCATGTTTTTATACAAAACCATAAAGTGCCATTTTCAAAACAAGCCACTTTCAACTCTTTTCAAAATCAATCAAAACATGCCAATTTAATCACTTTTCTTTGAAATCAATCAAAATGTACCAAAAATCAATATCAAGCCATCCTCAACTCACACATTGACACTTTACCAAGGTTCCCAAAACCACATCCAACCATTTTAACACTTCTCAATCAAATGGCTAAAGGACAAACACAATATCATGTCATACATCATTTCTCATTAGATTTTATCACACAAAATCCTCTCCCAAGCTTTCCAAAATCACCAATCAAGCTCCAATATTCACATATACACAACCTAAGCCACAATCATCATACCCATACACAATATCTCAATACCCAAACATCATAGAACAACAAATTACAGTAGAGTTGAGAATCTTACCACACCCAAGGTCCAAGGAGACAAGATTAACCTTCTCCTTCAAGAGAGTTGGGCCCTATAACATCAAAGAGCCCAAAATCTCAACATTTTTGCTCATGAAACTCGAAATCAAGGCTGAAAATTAGAAGAGAAAAACGTGGCTTACCTCAAGATTGATTGTATGGGTTTTGTAGAGCTCTCCGCAGTGAACGCGTGGCCACAAACGGTGCGACAATCGGAGCTCTAGATCAAAAGTTATGGTGGTTTGAAGATCAACCAAGGGAGAGAACTTGAGAGAGTGTTCTTCCCTCCATGGCCTCCATTTTCAGCGTGTGTTTGTGTGTTGTGAGGAGAGAGAGTGCTAAAAACTAGGGTTTTGGTTTAGTTTAGTTGGGCCAAGGGCCCACTTTGGGTCCGGTTGGATCGGTTTGGCCCGTTCGGTCCAATCTTGGTCCGATTTCTATAAAATTGGTACCGAAATTCTCGTCTCAATCTCCTCTATCATATTAAGCCATAAAAATAACATTTTTGGCTTTCTAGAATAAATTCTCATTTATGGGTTAATTAGCCGATAATTAACCGGATCTTACACCTATTCAATAGAATTCACATGTTCTAAAAAACTATCTTTATGGCCTATAGCCGAAGAAAATTCATTTTATAATCGCTTCCATATAAACTTTTGTTGTATCAATTAAATGATCTAACATAGAAAATTCACTAAGAAATCAAGTTCTAAACCACATATTGATGATGAATTCTCTTCTTTTACTTCCACTACTATCAACCAAACCTTTTTGGTTTCCTGGAATAAAATTCTTAGTTATTTGCAACCCACCAATGATGATGTCAAAGAGAAATTCAAATACTTGCAAGAAACCTTCTTTTCAATGTTTTTGTCAACTGAGTTATTAGATGAAATTATGCCTTCCATATGCGAATTTGCCAGGGAGATCATGAAAATGTCTAGATGTAACCGCTATGCAGGAATTTGGCCATTTGATGTGAAGCTTCGAGTCACCACATCTATTGTTGTCGATGAAGGTGACGACTGTAAATTTGTTGGAGAGAATGAGATGCCAGCACATAATGATTGTTGGGATGAGAGTGAAGATGCTTATGCATAGGAAATAAACTGATACTATTATTAATTTCTTGAATCAATTTTCTTTCGTTTTAGTTTTTAATTATTTTGAAGTAGTGCCCGTAGATTTTTTTTTTACTCCTTTTAAAACATTGATTTTTTAGATTGTAACATTATTTTTGTTGATATTTATGAATAAAGAATTAGTTTGTATAAACCTCTTTTTTACATATTTATTTTAGTATAAATCTCCTTCACTGCACAGCGTCTTTTTTGCCTTTGAGGTGTTGGATATAATGTTTTTTTAACGCAAACGTTAGTTTCATAATGTAGAAGTGTAATTTTTATTTAACTAAAGATAGGTAGACTCGAACCTGCGATTTTTTTAGGTGAGTATAGAGAGATTATGTGTGTGTTTAGCAAACACGTTGAAAGCACAAAAAATACGTTCAATCTTCTTGAACGCTGTAATTTTTGTTTGCCTAATTTTTTTCCTTTAAACGCAAACATGATTCTGGGTTTGAACTTCCATTCATTAGAATGGACATTCTACTAATTTTGCCATTCAATCTCAATTATAATAAGAGATACCAAAAACAATAATTAGAGTTCTTGATTTTTTTTATACCTCTTAAATGAGTATGAAAATATTAAGCCATTTGAACTATAACCATGGTTTTAAAAATCGGACCAGACTGGCTAGTCGAACCGGTTTAACCAGGAACCAGTATTAAAAACGATCTGGTCCGATATTTATAACCGTTGGAGAAAAAACCGCTTGAAAACCGTCAAACCGGCCGATTATTGGCCGGTTGGATCGGATTGATAATCGGCCGGTTCGAATAAAACGGCGCCGTTTTGATTTTTTGGGAAAAAAAAAAAAA
>NC_029794.2:13413428-13416741 GCF_000816755.2 Arachis ipaensis | reverse complement strand
CTTCCCCCTCTTCTTCCCCCAATCATTCGTGCACTCCCTGGAGACCTCTGAAGCCAAGGAAAACCCTAGCCCTTCACCGCCGCCGCCGTCCCCAGGTCCTCAGCGCCGCCGCTGCTTTCTCTTCCCCGTGTCGTTTTTATCTTCGCTGGCACGTAGTTTTCATCTTCCTCTTCCCCCAGGTTGCTCGGCACGTCGTTTTCATCTTCGCTGGCTTCTCGGCACGGAATCCAGGTTAGTGGCCCTGCTTTCAATTCTTCGCCTTCGCTTCTTCCTTTTAATTTCTGAATGTTCGGTCTTCTTCTTCGTTTGAAGTTCTGAAATTGGTGTTCAATTTTTGTTCCATTTTTCTTGTAATGTTTTGTAAATTGTAATTGTCTGTGCTGATGGATCTGTCTTGTATTTGCTGGTTGCTGATGGCTGTAAATTTTTTTTTTCAAATTTATTGATGGCTCGATGGCTCTGTTAGTCTGTTGCTTTCAATTCTTTGCTCTGTTACTGATGGCTCTGTTACTGATGGCTCGATGGCTCTGTTAGTTGCTGATGGCTCTTAATTTTTTTGTTCAAATTTACTGATGGCTTTGTTTGTAGTTGCTGGTTTTGCTGGGTGAAGGTTTAGTGTTTTGGAATGTTTTATAATGTGCTAATGTTTGTAATTGCGGGCTTTGTTTGTAATTGCTGGGTGAAGGTTTAGTGTTTTGTGACTATTGGTTAATGTTTTGGTTTAGTGTTCTCTCTTTTCCAGATTTCCCTTTGCTGAATTGGTAATCAATAAATTTGTCTTTTTGCTGTGTAAATCGGGACTTTACTAGGATTTGTTAAATTTGTTGCTGAATTTGTTACTTCCCAGTCACAGAATCAGAACAGAATGCTCAGTCAGTGCTTGATTGCTTGGCTTTGCTCACTGATTGTATTTGATGATAAATTTTAAATTGATAACTTTTAAATTTTAAATTTGCACTGCCCATGTTAATGATTCACTGTTCTTTCAGTGCTTTTTGTTGTTAATCATTGTGATGAGCTTTGTTAAAATTTGCACTGCCTATATTACTGAGTGTTCCTTCATTGCTTTTTGTTGTTGTTAATCATTGTGGTGAACTTTGTTAAAATTTGCACTGCCTATGTTATTGATTCACGGATTCATCCCTCTCGTCATTATCATTGGCATGAACTCCGAACCAAAACCCCAACTCTCTGGATAAAATTGTAACGAAAGCTTATTGGGACTTTTTCTTCTACTTAAGGTATGAATCAGAATGATGAGGCCAAGTTGTGAATACACAAGTGTCAACAGACTATAATATATATTGAGTTTGTGACATTAGAAGGGTGTAATAATAACAATAATGGAGTCATGTTATTTGAATATTGAGGTTTAACATTTAAACTCTCAGCTTCTCAGCCCTGTTTGATTCTTCATCTCAGGCAATTGAATCGAATCAACCAGGCCATCCTTTTCTTTTTCTTTTAGTTGATTCTTAATTTTTCTAATATATGTAGCTTTTTGAATCAAGTGGATCAGATTATGTAGTTTTCTTGATTTGGGATATTTTCAGAGACGCATTAGAAGAGCTATTTTATTATTATGTTTGCTATAATAATATTCACATGTTCTGTATGCTTGTGATTGTTTCGGTGTTTACATTTTCTTTCCAAGTCACTTGCTGTGGTTGTTCTTTGAGTTAAGGCTTTGTATGTGTGTGTGAAAATATGTGATAATGTTGAATGCTGTTGCATCTAATAGGAGTTCTTGGAGTACCCTCATCTTTGGTCCTTTATAATTTATTTATTATTTTATTCTAAAACGGTTTTTTCGGTTGAATCACTGGTTGGACTAGTTGGACCAATGAACCAGTGAACCAGTGACTAAAGAGGTTTGATGACCGGTTCGGTTTTCATAACCTTGGCTATAACTCATTGGCATGTAAAAGTATAATTTAATTTTAGGTATTTAGGTTGGTATACCTTTAATTCCACAGAAAATCAGTAAAACCTAACCCCAAACTAAATCACTCGCATCACACCACACACTCTCTCCACTCTCCAAAGGGCCGCACTCACCCACCCTCATGCCCGTAACCTCAAAACTCTCCACTCTTTGCCGGCGACGGACAACTTCACAGTCGCATCGCCGTCCAGCATCATAGTTCTCAGCCACACACTTCCTCTGCTCCTCGGTTTTGTCGTCGCCGTCGTGCTCCGTTCGTCTCCATCCAACCTCTATCCGTAGTCCCTCCGTTTCCAGCTTCGTGTCTCACCGTCATGTCTGTTGTTCGGTTTTTTCGTCCTGCTCTAGTCTCGAGTCTCAGGTAATTCTTCTAATTATTTATTGATTTTGATTTCTTTTTGTTCTGACCTTATTTTTTTTATTTTGGTTTTGTCTTGTTAATTCTAAATTTCTAATTTTTGTGTTCGGATTCTGATTTATGGCTGTTATTCTAATTTTTGTGTTCTGATTTATGATTTTTAATTTGTTACTGATTGTTGGTTGGGACATTTTTAATTTGTTCTTGATTTTTTTTTTGTTCGGATTCTTGATTTTTAATTCTGATTTTCTTGGTCGTTGTTCTTGATTCTTGATTTGTTATGCATTTGAATTGTGGTCGTGAACATAATGAATATTTCATCGATCTCTTGGATAACTGCATAAGCAAAGTGACATGATCTGTTTTGATCACATGGTAGTATCTCGTTGCAAACTATGTAGAATAGTTGGTGATTACTTTGTTGGACCACCTTAAATTAAGTGTGCTGGGTAATGGGAAGGTTTGGCAAATTGAGAATTTATGAATAGGAATTAGCAAATAGTAGTTGTGTTGTATTTTTAAACATTCTAGAAACAAAATTGTCAAATTGTTGACCAAATATTTGTCTTTTCATATTTTTTACTCTCTGATGTTTAATTGATGTTTGTGGTGGCTTTCATGCAGGGAAGAACAAAAGAAACTTAATGCGTCTTTGGTGAATTAGAAGGTGGAATTGGTAATTTTTATTATTGTGCTGTGTAACCTTTTATTACTTCATGAAATTGAACTTGTTATTTTGTTAATTATATGTTGGTACTTGGTATTATTTTGCATATTATTAGTTGAAAATAGCTTAGGACAAGTTTTTAGTATACTAGATATGATTAGAAATTTAGGACATGTTATTTTTTTTTAATTAGCGGCAAAAACCGAAAAATCAAACCAAACAAGTTGGCTTCACAAAAACAAATCGAATATTTTATATATAATTAGTTCGGATAATTTTTTTTCTCAAAAAATCGAACCTAACCACAAACTAAACACCTAATTTACACCTGATTTTCACCCGG
>NC_029794.2:13399428-13413273 GCF_000816755.2 Arachis ipaensis | reverse complement strand
TGGTTTTCACCCGGATCAGGGTTTAGGGTTTTAGGTTATACTTATATGCCTCAATGCCACCATTCTTCTTTTCTCACTCTTTCCTCTCACCACCGTGAAGCAGCTCCATCGAGAAAGATGCTGTGGAGGGCATTGTCCTTGCGGAAACCCTCTGCCACTTGTTTCTTCCAATTGAATCAGCAGAGAGGAATGCATGATAGGAACAAGAAGGCGATGGCGTTCATCGCAAAAGGTTGGAACGCGTTGAAGGAGGTCGATAGGGTAATTGATTACTGCGAGCTCAATGATACACGCCTCATCCCTCTGCTTCTTAGAGCAAAGGAGAATTTTGAGCTTGCTTTGGAGGCTGACAACACCAACACGCATGCTAGGTATTGGTTATCCAGATTGCACATGAAGTATCATGTTCCTGGCGCTAATAAAGCCGTTGGAGCTGCTTTATTGGTCGAAGCTGCTGACATGGGTGATGCTGATGCACAATTTGCATTGGGTTGTCAATTGAGAATTGAGGTGCGTCACTGACTCACTGAAATGCTAGGTTATTAATTTGTATTGTATCATTTGTGGATTCAAGTTTTCTATTATGTGATTTTTATTTTTTTGTTAGCTAGTGAGGTTTAGGGAATGGGATCACTGGTTTCTTGTTTATTTTACTTGCCTGGTTTTGATGTTAAGAATTAGATTGACACATAATGATGATTGCTGATATATTACTTTTCTGTCGCAGAATGACTACGTCCAATCAGATCAACAAGCTTTTTATTATTTGCAGAAAGCTGTTGATCAGGTATGTTTCCCTTACCTATATTGAAGGTTTTTGGTTTCCCTGTTTTATGAATTCCTGACAAAACCTTACTTGTGCTTATTGTGTTGTGTTCTAGTTGCATCCAGGTGCTCTTTACCTTTTGGGTGCTGTATATTTGACGGGCGATTGCGTGAAGCAAGATATTGCTTCAGCATTGTGGTGTTTTCATAGGGCTTCAGAGAAGGTAATATGAGATACTAGACTTGTATTGCTTGTTAAACTATCTTGATTTTAGTTTCCTTATATGTCTGGTTAGTCCCGGTTTTGGTCAGCGCAACATTGTCTACACCCTTTGTAATCTAGAAGAGTCTAAGCATAACCTAATTGATTTATTTCATTATTGTTTCATTCAGGAGTCTGAGAAGTTCAGATTTTTTAGTTTCTTGATTATAGAATATTTTGTGCTGGTTTCTTATTTTTAATCTTTATGTGTACACAGGGCCATGCCGGAGCAGCTATAGCATTTGGATCTCTTCTTCTTAAAGGTCAGTGTGCCTGCTTGTGTTCCTTTCCTTATTTTGTTGTATTATATTGTTGGGTGTTTCAGTTCTTTTCATCCCCATCCCAATCATTTGGTTATGCCTTGCTTACCAAGATCTTTTTATGGTTAAAAATCGAGCAGTTTTAAAAGTAGGTTTCTCTATTGCGCATGATTGCAGAAAGCAAAGGGGATGGTCTAAACATAAATTAGATTGGATTTGATATGGTGGCTTGCTTACGCTTTTTTATCACGTAGTTTTTCACTATGATACTAATAAAGTATTCTGCCTCAGGTGTTAAGGTTCCAGAAACAATAACAAAATTCAGTTCGAAGAGAGGTTCTGCTACTCGCAAAGCTGGGAAGGGGAAAGAAAGTCTTGCAATTGATCCGGTAGAGATGGCACGAGAAAAGTTCCAGATAGCGGCAAAGGCAGGATGTGATCTTGGATTCAAATGGCTTGCTAGGTTAGAGGAGGAAGAGAGGCGATTACTTACTGAAGGGTATTCGGATTCAAATAATGTGTCCAGTTAGTTTTTTGCAGCTGAGCTGATCCAATGTGATTTATTATAGAGATTGAGTATTCTCAAAGAAAGAAATGGAAAATAATTGGATGTACTTGTGTTTTCTCTTTGTATATATTCATAATCTTATTTTAAGACTAAGACTAACCGAACAATTTTGGAGTTCACTTGTACTTTTTTTTAATATTTCTTGTAAATTGTAACTATGGAAATAAAACACGATGAGTCTCTAAGATATCTACATTACACTTTGTTTTTTGTGTGATAATTTTGCATATATTTGAAACCCTAAATATGTCCGAGTTAAATTGTGAATAACTTCCATCTTTATGATGTAAGCGACCAAATTCATAAATTATAAGGGATAATTTGTTGCTAAGTATTTTCATGAATCTATTTGTCATCAGTCATCGTGTGCATTTTTCAAATATTTATTTGATTTAATAATAATAATAATAATCTTTCTTCATTGGTTGGTACTACTGTACAAGTTACTAACTTGGCCGTTGGCAAGATTAAACATACCTTGTTAGCAAAATTTATTTCTTTTACTTTTAGGCAAACATGCCATAATAGGATTTTATAATTTATATATAATTTTGAGAGTCTAAAGCACCTTAATTGGGCTAACGAGTTATAGTTTAAACGACATAATTTCTTCATACTCATCTAAAGGTCAGTATCCGTGCTGTGTAATCCCGTTTGATGCTTCTATTTTTTCTTAAAAAAATTGTGAAACCAAAATCTTTTATTCTTCCGCAATTATTATCATGTTACCCATAAATTAAAATTAAAGAAATAAAAACATGGAAATCTCTTTAATTCTTGACCTTTCTTTTAAGAGTAAAGTATCATTTATGTCCCCAACGTTTGGGGTAAGTCTCAAACCTATCCCTAACGTTTTAAACGTCCTATTTGTGTCCCAAACGTTTCTAAATCGAATCAATGTTGTCCTACCGTCCAAATGACTAACATTTGGTTAACGGCGTTGCATACGTGAAGGTTATTGTACACGGTGGCAGGGCGTTTTTATGTGACCGTTATTGAATTAAAAATAAAAGAAAAAAGAAACAGATAAACAGCAAAGAATGATCCTCTTGGAAACTCTAATTCTGCAAATCTTCTCTCCTCTTTGATGCTACACCTTCTGCGAAGCTCGACTTCTCTGGTTGAAAAAGGATGGAGGCTGATGCATGCCAATCTGAAGCGACACACGGCAGCAAGCAGGCGACACGAAATAGAAACCAGGCACGTCGTAGGAGGACAACTTGCTACTGTGGGGAACGGCCTGTGCTCGCCACCTCATCGACGGCAGAAAATTCCGGGCGGAGGTTCTGGGGTTGCGTTAACTTTGGGGTGAGTTTTAGCCATGCGTTTCTTGTTGTTGAGTTATATGTTTTGACAATCTGTGGGTGTGACTCGGTTGTGTCATATTTGGTATAGATTGGAGAAGAATGCGGCTATTTTGTATGGGCAGAACCAGAGGAAGAGCCCCCACAAGTTTCAAGGTTAAGGATGAAGGTCAGAAATTTGAAGAGCAAAATGGAGAAGGTTGAGTTCAGGTTCATGGTTGCAGTGGGAGTTGCTTTAGTTGGATGGACAGTTGCCCTAATATTGGTTTGTGAGAAAACAAGCAGCACCAAATTTGGGAGACTTTTACTACAATGATGTTGAGATAGTGAGATTTAGGAGAATATCATTAGATCCCAACTTGTGCTCTGTATTTTTGCCTAGAAATAGCACTGATGTTGACATGGTTGGTTTTTTGTTGAACTGAATGAAATTGTAATGAAATGATGTTTTGATGATTTAAGTTTGGCAAAATGCTATGTTGTGCTTGTGTAAAAAAGTGCAGTGATATATTGTGCAGCTGCAATGTTATATTATGCATTCTATTTAAAGTGTTATATTTTGCATTGTTATATTTTGCAGCTGAAATAAAGTGTTACATTTTGCATTCTGCTTAAATGAAGCAAGTCATGATCATGACAACAATCTGAACTGTAATATATTACTTAATCACTAACCATTAAGATTGTCATTAGCAACAAGCACAATAGGTTCACAGTAAAATAACAAAATAGGAGCTACACTATTTGCTCCACAACATCTGTATGAGATAATTAGCAACAAGCACAATAGGTTCACAGCAAAATAACAAAATAGGAGCTACATTATTTGCTCCACAGCAACTGTATGAGATAACAAAAGGGAGTCTTTAAACTAGTTTTGACAAATTATAATGATACTAAAGAGAAAACATGAAACTGCACACATCATCATCATCACATCTTCTTCCATGCTTTTGGAGGTGTCCTAGCCATAAACTTCAGTTGGGATATGCTGACGTGCTTGGATGGGGTTGGCAGCACTCTGAGATTGTTGTGCTTGGCAGCATCCTTGAGTTGTTGTCCAGAATTATTGTTTGACGGAGTCATCTTAGCCTTCTTTGACCTAGCCTGAGATTGCTGGGAACTGATATCATTGGAAGGTGATTTTCTCTTTGGCCTTGATGTGTTGGTCTTCTTAGCTGCAGCTTGTGATTGCCTAGAAGCCTGGCTGGAGATAGTACTAGACATAGTGCTTGAGATAGTGCTAGAAATGACTCTTGTAGCTCTTCTTGTAGACCCAGCAACTTTGTTTGCCTAGTTAACAGCCACAATACGACATTATAATCT
This sequence comes from Arachis ipaensis, assembly GCF_000816755.2. Taxonomy (NCBI): domain Eukaryota; kingdom Viridiplantae; phylum Streptophyta; class Magnoliopsida; order Fabales; family Fabaceae; genus Arachis; species Arachis ipaensis. The sequence goes on along the minus strand of NC_029794.2, from coordinate 13,408,788 downwards.
TTGAATGCAATCAGGCAAAATGAAGCCAAAACCAGAAAAAACAACTATTGTACTTACCGAAGTAGTGGCAGCTACTTTCCGCTTCTTTGGACAGGTCCGTTTGTTGTGGCTTCTAGCAAAACAATAGGAGCACTTCTGAGTCTGCCCATCGCGAGACACTCCTCCCCTAGTTGAATTCTCATCTACAGCTTTATTCCGTTTCAGTTTAGGCCTTCCAATGGGTTTTCTGTAGACTGGTGGCAAAACGTCATCAAACTGTGTCTTCACCCACAGGTTGGGGCCATTTACTGGATACACCACATGTTGGTAGCAGTCAGAGTAAGTTTCCTTCTTGTAACAGTTTGCAACAAAGTTGTCCACATTGAAGCACATCTTCCTAATGCAGGTCATGGCATGGGCACAGGGGATTCCGGACAACTGAAACTTCCTGCACGAACACTCGTGATTCTTCAAGTCAACCACGAACTTCTCTTTGCCTCCATGGATGCTAGTTACCTCATATTTGTCACGACCAGCATAGGTGCTCACCCACTTACCACTTGCATCAGCTTGTTTTTCAACCTTAGTCCTGATACGGGGCAACACCTCTCTTTGGTATTCAATTATCCGATCCCTATTATCAGCCCAATGCCTCATTATGTATACTCTGATGTCTTCAAGCATACTGACTATAGGCTTCTCCCGGGCGTCCACAATCACAGAGTTAAATACTTCACACATGTTGTTAACCAAGGTATCACACTTAGACCAAGTCCCAAACTTATGCCGGCACCAATATTTGGTTGGAATCTCCATAAGGTGGTTGTAGGCTCCATTATCAACCTTTTGGATTTCAGCCATGTTTCTCTCCTACTCTTGTAAATAAGTGGCTTTTGCAGCATTCTACATGGGAATCTCTTCCTGGAATTGCTATAAAGATGTCTAACACAGAATCTATGATCCACTCCGGGAATGAGCTCATCGAAGGTTGGAACTAAGCCCTAAATCCATAGTAAATCAGTTTTACTTGAAGTAGTAATTAAATCAGCATGATATGTGATAATGACAATTAACCAAGTACATACAGTTCAAATCACAGAATCTATTATCAGCATGATATGTGATAATGACAATTAACCAAGTACATACATTTCAATTAATCACAGAATCTATTATCAGCATGATATGTGATAATGACAATTACAATTAATCAGTTTTTACTTGAAGTAGTATGGACATGCACAATTCATACTACAAGTCATACATTTCAATCACTAGGTTCACTATAGGCAACAACTCTAACACTAAACTAGGATCAATAACGTAGCTATCAGCAAGTCTAACACTAAAACTGATTATATGAATGAAGTGAGTAGAGAAATAAGTACCTTTTGTTGGTCAGACATGAAGGTGCATCTCATTAGCTTGTCACTACCAAAGTCATCACACAGATTCGTGAGAAACCAAGTCCATGTGTCCTTAGTCTCTGCTTCAACTACTGCGTAGGCTATCGGCAGTATCTGGTCGTTCGGGTCCCAGCCAATAGCCGTGAGAAGGTGACCTCCATATGGTGTCTTGATGAAGCACCCATCAAGGCAAATTATTGGTTGCAAACCATAAAACTCTTCTTGCATGCATCAAGGCACACATAGAGTCTTTGGAACTTTGGCCTTAAATCCACACCCGGTTTTGGTCTCTCAGAAGCAAACTCAGGTGGTCTCTCCACTTGCAACTTAACTGTAGAACCCGGGTTAGACCTCAGCAATTCATGACAATAGTCATACAGTCTCCGATACTGCTCTATGTACGTTCCTTGTAACTCATCAAGTGCAAACTGCTTAACCCGGGCAGCTTTAGACTTAGTTAGCTCTACATTCCACTTGCTGTATGCTTTGTTCATTAGCGTGGAGAGCTTTATTTTTGGATTCTCAGCGATCTTTTTTAGAAACACTTTGTCCAACCATTTTGCATGCATAATTCCAATTTTCAACTCTCTAGAACAGCTATGCTTGTTATGGCAGCTGGTTAATTGCCATGTTTGCTCATTCTTAATCTTCCCACAGTATGCAAACCAGTTACAACCCTCCACACAAGTGACCTTCACTCTCTGAAGATCAACCTTATCAAACCTCAAACCCCTCCCAGTGTGTACAGCATAGGCAGTGGCACAATCCTTGAACTCTTCTCTTGAGACATAAAGAGTTCCAACCTCCCACTTGTACTCACTCATGTCCTTTAGCTGCTTGTGCAATGGATACTTCTTTGCAACACTATTTCATTCTCATCATCATCAGTAATAGGCATATCTAGGAAATCTTCAGAATCATATCCTTCTTCCTCATCACCTAAACCTGCAACAACCTTCTCCTTACCTTTGGCACTCCCACTAGCTTTTGCTGCATCTGTTTAGGTTTCAGTTGATGCAGCCTCGAATCTATCCCCTACCCTGATGTTGACATCTACTAAGCCCTCTGCCCCTTCCTTATCATCATCACTATCACCAAACACAACTTCGGCAGCACTATCTTCTGAACCATCACCATTTTTGGAATCAGAACTCCATGAATCACAACTATCATCTTCACCACCCTTGGGTTCATAGTCCTCGTCCTCACTGCCATCACTACCCTCTCCTTCCTCATCTGATTCATCTTTGTTACCCACAATTTCTTCCTCCACATTTGGGCCAGAATTTTTCTCCACCTGTCCAACTGTTTGGGCCTCACTTGTAACCATTGGGCCTTGCCCATCAGATCCACCACCCTTCACTTGCATGTTACTTTCAGTACTCCCTAACAAGTGTACATCTTCAACCACCTCATGGATATCACTTGTTTTGTGAACTACAAACAGCTCCACCATATCCTCCCTAACCCCAATGTTAGCCATATTCATTGCATCTTTATCAGTTCGCAGCATCCTTAAGCCTTCTTCTGTATTCTGATCCTGTGATTTGTACCACATTGCAGCAATATCTTTCTTCAAATACCCTTGTCTGCTCACTATGTCATAAACCTCAATCAAGCTCCATTCATCTTCATTGCAGTAGTCTATGACAGTTGTCTCCCCACCCAAATACTTCAATTGCCCTTGTTGAAGTCCAAAGCTACCATGGTGGTAAACTTTGACACTAAAATAACTCATCCTAACCAACAGACCCTATTACAACAGGCAAATATAACGAAACAACATCAATCGCAGGCACACATTCAATCACCAGAAAACGTAAATTCATGCCCTAACTAACATAAGCAACGAACATTTTGCTGAGAATACAAAAAACCAACTAAACCCTAAAAATGCACGCAATCTCATACATTGCTGGCCATCTTTTCTTCGTAGAACTACTCAATAAAATCCCAAAAAACAAATTTTTTTTTCAAGTACATACCTCGTCGCACGATCAAACTCTGTCACCACAACAAAGGTGTAAGCTTTCATGCAAAACTCCCAAGAATGATCCGCCAACTACCTTGCAGCCCCTCCCTACGGTCAGCCTCGACGAAGAGAAAAAACGTGTGTGGTAACCAGAACTGGAATAAAAAACGTTGGGTAGAGGTGCTGTGATTCTTTGACGTTTCATATTTGCTATAGTGAACGGTATATTGGGCGCGAAGAGGCAGACGTGTGTATCTCAACCTTTGGGCTTACTCACTTAATGTCCACGTGTGTAATGCTGTTAACCAAATGTTAGTAATTTGGACGGTAGGACAATATTGATTCGATTTAGAAACGTTTGGGACACAAATAGGACGTTTAAAACGTTAGGGATAGGTTTGAGACTTACCCCAAACGTTGGGGACATAAATGATACTTTACTCTTCTTTTAAATATATCCAACCTTCTATGGCTATATGTATTCCCACATTTTTTTCTTTTTTTCAATATTCCAACCTTGACTACTAAGGCTTGTGTGTGTGTTTGTTTTCTTGTTAATTTCTTTCAATGGATTATATTTGATAACATAGAATGTTCTTAATTATCCTATCCTTCCTATCATCACATAAAACATTATCCACTTCGCATATTATATATCGAATTTATCAATATATGGAATAAGATTAAGTACCTTTAATCATAGGATACCAAACAAATAGCATATTCATTCCCATGTTAATTTTGAAGTCTAAAATTAGTACGCGTTGCATGTAAAGAGGTCCATATACACATATAAAGAAGATGCATCTTTTGAACAGGAGCGATAAAATAGCTTTTGAAAATGAATAATTTCTTCAAAAGCTCTTAAACAACTTTTTAAGAAGTTAAAAATATTTAAAAAATTATATCAAACAATATTAATGTGACTTTTCATAAGTCAAAAGCCTAACAAAAAAGAGTAGTTTTTAAAACTTTCTAAACGAGCTCATAATCTTAAATGTTAAAAACGTCGTCTGTGCTATCTTGAACAAAGCACTTATAGCAGTTCCAATGGTGTCTTGAACCACTCGGCCATCTCTCTCCCATGATGATTATGGCCCAGAAATCGAAACAATAGTAAATGATTCATATTCCATTTTTGGATAGGCGCCTATATAAAATAAATAATCAATTTGACCTATACGAAATATTTTTTTTATATAAAAAAAAGAAACCAAATTCTAAGCCGTAGGAACTAGTAGTAGCACTAGCATACAATTGCAACAAACACATTATTATTGAATAACAAAGAACAATCATAGCTAGAACACTGCATTGTACTACACTAAATTGATATATCTCTTCAATGGGATAAAATTTTCAATCCAAATGATTTGTTGAGCCATGCTTTCCAGCCACTACCACCATTGCTTTTCTGCGATATCAGCTCTGTGTTCGGTTCTGCCTTTGATGAACATACTTGCTTTTTGCACAACACAAAGTTCCTCACCCCATAAGATCCTATGGCTTCCAATGGATTCAGAGCTGTCAAAGCAGTTTCTATAAAAACCAATAAAAATAACCAGTCAACTTCAAAAATATCATGAATCAAACTTTACATCATTGTAATATTGTATCTCTATTCATATGCCTCTTTCTATTAGTTTAAATTTATAAAAGTAACAGTTTTATGATATGCAGACATAAATTAGAGTTTGATCTAAAAAAAATATCTATGCAAAAAAAATTCATGCAAACCTAAAAAGATGTTGCGTAAGAGTGCGTATTAGAATAAATATAACCATTTATATAACTCCTATCATCATCTTAAATTTTGAGAGAAGCGATTTCATGACTCTAACTAATACCTGTTGCGTTTAGGTAAGCATTGAAATAATAATGAATATAAAAAGCAGTAAGTTTTATTCAACTATATATATCCATACCGTCAAAGCATGCATTATAAAGGAGGAAGTTGGTAGGATCAAAACCAAGAATAGGAAGCCTGCCTTCATGAGCATAGGACTTGAGGGCAGTTTCAATGATCACAGAAATAGTGTCCTTTTCATTCACCACGAACCTTATTGGTTCTGCGTGTAACACTTTAACTTTTAGCATTTCATGATCGTACTAAAAGTTCAAGCGTTATCTATCTCTACTTCGTTAATTTCATACTATATTTATTTAATATTGAACCTTCGCGAATACAAATCAAACTTTTAATTAAGAAATTGAAAAGTATTTACTTTAAACTACTTAATCATATAATTATATTCACATAATATTAAATAGGAATAAGTACTTTTTTCGTCCCCAAGGTCTAGGGTCAAAATCAATTTCATCCTTAATCATTTTTTTTTATTAAAATCATCCTCAACGTTACAAAACGTTATAAAATCGTCTTTTTCTATTTTTTTGGACCAAATTACCTTTAACTATTAATAAAAATAATATTAAAAAAAAAAAACCCCACCCCACCCACACCCAGCATCTCTTCGTCTCCCCTCACTCTTTCTCTATTCTTCGTTCTTCCTATTTTTTTTTTTAATTTTTGAAGAACATATACATGATTGATGATGAATTGTTGCTAATTTTGTGATTATTTTGTGATTGATCTTGTTGTTGAATTTTTTATTTATTTTGTGGTTAGGGGTAAATGATGAGGGAGAGTAAGAGTCTTGGGGAAGGAGGGAGAGAGAAAGAGGTTTGGTGATGAAGAAGGAAATTGGGGGTTACTGGGTTAGTGGTGATGAAGAAGGGGGTCTGTGATTATTTATTACTGGGTTACTGTGATTATTTTTTTTCTAGGGTTCGCCGCCACCGCCGCCGCCACTGCCGTCGCATGGCCATTGGGAGGGGGGACCCCGCCGGCGCTGCTTCTTCTTCTGTGATTGCCTTTGCTTCTTCTTCTGTGACTGCCTCTGCTTCTTCCTCTGCTCTGCTTGAACTTTTGCTTCTGAAATTGTACCTTGATGATTATTGAACTTTTGGATCTATAAGGGTAATTTGGTAAAAAAAATAAAATTAAAGTAGAAAATGACGATTTTATAACGTTTTGTAACGTTGAGGATAATTTTAATAACAAAAAAAGATTAAGGACGAAATTGATTTTGACCCCAGACCTTGGGGACGAAAAAAATACTTATCCCTGTTAAATACATAGACTTATTCAATATTCCTCAAATACAAGTCTTGCCACTCTGAAAACTCAAAATGACAAATGACAAAGAAAAGAATCTCAACTAAACTAAAAACAAAAAATACAAATACATTAGTTTTGTAGTTCGGTTGCGGCCACGCCAAAGCTTACTAAACCTGTCACTAAAGTGTTAGATATAAAAATGGGTGAGAACATCATCCTTTCGAATTCTCAATAAAGAAGGGAATACCATCAAAGCAAAGAAATACTTGTAAATAGAAAGAATTTCATTATAAAAACAGTTTATTTTTAAAATAACCTTTTGAAAAAATTATGTGAGAAAACTTACTTTAAAAAAGTCGTAATGAATTTCTTTAGTTTACAATTCCATAAAGTAAATTGGATAATAAGGAAAAAGGATCAAAGACATGCCCAAGGGATTACTATCAAACAAACTTATATTGCTCATTCCTACCCATCAATACATAAACTAGAGTATCAGGACAATACCAAATCTAATCTGCCTCAACCTCCATCACCACATCAGGAACAACTTTCAACGTTACCACCACCAGCACGAGGATCTCAGTTTTTAAATATAGACAAAATAATACAAAAAATACACAAAAAGAAAGTACATATAGAGTAACTAGATCAAATAGTAGATAGATGCAATTATTCAAATAGACAAACTAAAAACAAAATATACACCCAAACAATACACACAAATACAAATGATGCATGTCTGCCCCTATGGCTGATGAACTCATCTGTCGATTATACAATCAAACTCGACATTTTTAGTAGCGAACCCTAGACAGTCTCTGCGTGCACGCATCCCCAAGCTCAAAAATTCATATTCATATATCAAATGCATTGGGGGAACATTCGGAAAGGTATAAGTGTCCGACCATATCTTGCGACGAAGGGTCAACAGAATCTCAAATCTCAACCTGGAGCAAGTGGAGCCGACCCACTGCATCTATCCAGGAAAATTCATGACCCAGATAAATTTTTAAATCACATATCATTCTCAACCAGGAGCAAGTGGGGGCGAACCAGTACATCTACCCCAGGAGACTCAAATATAAACTGGGAGCAAGCGGGCCAAAGCCACCATCCTTGCATCTACCCCAGAAAATCAAACCATAAACCGGAGCAAGTGGAACAACGCCACTGCATCTACCTAATCAGGTATATCTCAATCAGAGTCAATTTAGTTATCAAATTCACCCTCAAACTCATTTCACTTCATTTACAATCATAATCAAAATCAATCATTGTCATTTCTCATTATCATAATTATCATCATCCTCCTCAATCAAAATCAATCATCATAATTTCTTATTATCATAATCATCCTCATCACATCATTACTGACATAATCGTCATTCTCAATCATAATCTCTCGCACATCTCAACTTAATCAAGTTCTCATTATAAGTTTCATATTAATCTCACTTCTTATCATCATCTATGTAATCTCAACTTAAAATCACAATCCTTAACAAACTCATTAATAACACCGCTAAAACTCTACTCCGCATCCTTTATCATTCACCGGGTGAGGCTTGGACTGTTACATACAACTTGTAGGTATGGGTCTCTAATACAACACCCTAGACTTGAGGTCAAGATTGTATACTAACTCAAATAAAACATAATCATTCATAGTCAATAACAATTTAACTCAAACACCACATAACCCCTTTAATCTCGTTAAATTATTTCTCTAATTAATCATATTATAGATTGACAAGCCAAACTTCTCTAAATCTTCAATTTCAAGCAACTTTCACAATAACACTTCTCAAACACTTTTCTTTTGAGATCAATACCCATCAAACCTCATCCATGTTCAAGCCTAAACCATATCCATTCTTCCTAACACCCAACAACTCATTAAACTTCCAATATTTGTCTTAACCGTTGCATGACTTTCCTCCAAATCGATCAAACATCACATAATTTATCATCATATTCCTTAAAATAACCTTCTTTCTCTCAACTCTTATATTTAATTCCATTAAAACCTCAAACTCACTCTCCTATTCCCAAATCCTTGAATTTATAATTAATTTAATTTTAAAAATCTTTAACTAGTTAATCAAATCTCTTTTCGTTGTTATTAAAAATAAATGAGTTAAAATCACGAATTAACAAAATCATAAGAATCTGATTTTCTTTAAAATCTTTAAAAGTATTCAAGACATATCTCTTTTGATAAAGTTAAACAAACCAAACTCATTTTCAAAATCATAACCAAAATTTCCAAAACTCTTCAAATTTTTAGAAAAATTCCGACAGAACTTTCCCTAAAAACCGGAGTTTACCACCATTCACGGCTTTTCTCAATTCAACCTCAACCTAACAAAATCAGCATTTCAAATCAACATTTTCAAATCCGTTGTTCAAAACCAATCATTATCAATTTCAATAAAGAAAATTAAAATTAACATATTCAATCAATTTCACCAAAAATTCAGAAATAAACCAATCACCAACAAACACAACGTGTCAATCACAACAGAAAATCATTTACATCACATACATTAATCAATTTGCATTAACCTACTAAACTTGTCAGGTATTCAAAATCCAAAATATTTTCATTTTAAAACAATCCCTTATCTCGAGGAATCAAGCCCATAGAGATTTTAACACAATAAACCCCTTTTCTATTCGCGGTAGCTACAACAACATTTACTGTTTGCGGTTACAACACTTTGACCATGAGACATCAGAATATCCAAATCCTTAATAACCATTAACCAGAACATAAACCCAGCCGGTTTGAAAATTTTATTTTTTTTTCCTCCCAACACGAAAACAACGTCGTTTCATTGGAGAGAGAGAGAGAGAGAGAGAGAGAGAGAGAGAGAGTT
>NC_029794.2:13396529-13398493 GCF_000816755.2 Arachis ipaensis | reverse complement strand
GAGAGAGAGAGAGAGAGAGCCCTAACTTGAAGGATTCTCTTCCTCACCATTTCACCAGTCTCTGAGTCTCTCTCTCAATCGCACTCCAACTCCAGAACTCGCGATCGCCGACCGTCTCCTCTGCTTCGACTCGCTGGCTCTGGTGCATCTCCGATACTGCGCCGTTGCGTCTGTGGCTCCCCTGTACTGCACCGTCGCGTTTGTGGCTCCCAAGCAACCCTGTCGTCGCATCTCCTTACTCCGCGTCCTCATCCGTCGCTGATGCCTCCCCCTCGTCGTGCTCGGACAGGTTGGTCTTCTCTCTTTTCTGGGTTCGTGTCTTCGTGAAACTTACTCTTAATTTTATTTTTTTAGTTTTTCAGTTAGGTTATACTTTCATTAAATGAGTGAGTAGCTGATTAATTATGTTGATTATGAATCTGTAAAATGTTGTTGATTTGAATTTGTGAATTTTTTATTTTTGTGAAGGAAGAGAAGATAAAGCAAGGTTCTGAAAATCGGATCAGACTGGCCAGTTCTACCAAATTAACTGAAAACTGGTCCTCTAACCGATTCGATTGACCCCCAAAACCGTAGTTTAAAAAATCGATTAAAAAACCAATCGAACCAATTATTAACCAATGAACCGACTGAATGGACCGGATTTTTTGAAGGCCCGATTCTCCCCTTCAGCATCAAAACAGCGACCCCCTCTCCCTTCTCTCTCACAACCTCACTCACATTCTCAGTTTCTCAAAAAATCCCTAATTTCACTCCTATCTAACCCTATCAGAGTAAACACTGCTGCCACCGTCAGCCCCCAGCCTCCTGCTCATCGTGAAGCCCCATCAACCACCGTTAGCCCCCCAGCCGCCGCCTCTCTTCTCCTCCTCACCGTCTCTGTGCTCGTCGTGAAGCCCGCCTCTGTCATCGTCGTCGTCGGAAGTGACAGAGGGTGCCATCGTCGTCGTCGTCCTCGATCCTTTCCAAAGACGGTTTAGTAGTTAATACTTAGTTTGTGTGAGTTTGAGGTTTTGTTATTCTTGTTCGTCGTCTCTCCAAAGAGCCACGATAAGTGCCATCTAATGGGACAATAATCTACAGAGCTGTAAATTGAAACTAGTTCCAGTATTTACGCCTATAAGTCTCTTTGAAGGAGGATGGAAATGAAGAGTACCGATATATGTGGCTGTCCATTCTGTCATCTGAGAAACCATAATTTTTTTTGTTCGGTCATTATACACTACTCACACACACTATGAGTTCTTAAAGTACATCCAGTTTTAGCTGAGACTTGAATCTGGGTGCATCTATGGTAGGCTTCTGCTGCGAGAAACCATAATCTAATCATCTAACTGTGTTATAATCTGTACCCCTAGTAATATCCTTGATAAAATTGCTCTGTCCAAACTTTATCTAAGGTCATTTGGTAGGCAATTTTCCCTAAGGAGCTAACAAATATGGTCAGCGAAAAGCAAAGTTGAGCAAAATATGTCAACCAAAATGTATGTTTGGGAAATATCTAAAAAGGCAAGAGAAGCTGCTTTTTCCTTAGTTAAAAGACTAAAGATAGATTAGAATGAAAATTAATAATTTTAAGCTAAAAATAATAGCTTAATAGCAAGAATAATATTCTGAATGTCATCATTATAAGCTAAAGTTGATTATTCTAAAAGTGTAACGATTTTAGTAATGTTACGGAAAATATTAAATGTTAAATAATATGAACAATTGTTTCATATTTAATTTTGTAATTATAGCATTTTTTTAAAAAAAATCTTTAATATATTTTGAAATAACTAATTTTGATACAACGACAATATAAAGAATTTTGTACGAGTATTTAATTAGATTCATAAATAAAGGACGCTATTTTAAATATTAAGTTTGAAAATTAATTATTTTTTTGTAATACAATTGGTTGTCTATGTAAAATTCTTTTATAGTGAGAAAGAATAAAAATTAAATTATATTTTAAATGCAAT
>NC_029794.2:13392801-13396495 GCF_000816755.2 Arachis ipaensis | reverse complement strand
CACACATAAATTGATTATTATATTTTAGATTGTTTTAAAAAACAATTATAAAAATAAATAATTATTGAAATAAGTTTGATTTCTTACCATTTCTAAACATATCCTAGATCTATTTTAGCTGAAAGGACTAATTCAGAGAAGGAAAAAGCTGAAAAATTACTGTGACTCATCTAAGGTCATAGATTTATTTAAGGAAAAAACGGATAAAAATGGTTTAGTGATGTAAAATTTTATTAATATGTATGAGATTTTAAATTTCACTTTTATTTTTACTAATGTATCTAAAAAAATTTTATGTAAATTTATTTGAAACCAATATACTTCTAATTATTTCTGTAGTCTATGACTCTCTGTATGTAATCTAATTATATGTATACTTATATTTATTATATTGGGTTTGCTATCCTGTGTCCTAAGGACATCAGTTAAGCATATTAAAAAAAATGTTTTAATGCTTTTGATATATTTAATGTATTCAAAATGTAAACAAGTTTACAATAATAAAAACAAGTTAATGGGTCGTGTATCATGTATGAAACAGATATATTTAATGCTTTTGATATATTTTTAAGCAATAGTTAATGGGCCGTATACCATGTATGAAGCGGGTCTTATAAGTGATTTATTTGTTTGGTTCATAAAAAAGGTGTTTACGGCAGTACCGGTGAGAATTTGTGTGGGCTGGAAAAAGAAACTATATGTTGCCACAACTCGCTTCTCACAATCTTTTATGATAATATTGCGAGCACGTACATACCTATCCACATTTTTAACTTAAACACCCTTTCATTCCTCCAAATACTTTTTTTTTTCCGCGGAGAGAATTATCAATTCCTTAGTCCATGCTCCAAACAACGTCACTTCTTATTTCCAGTTAAAAAAAAAAACGTCACTTCCTATTAAAATTTTACAACTCTACCCCGCAATTTTCGTTCTACATTGCCATGCAAATTATGTATCTAACAAGAGAGAAGCAAATTATGCTTATATAAAATTATTAATTTTATTTGAATTATTACATCTCTAAAATATACAATTAATATCCGTTGATTAATTATATTAACTAATGAACATACAAATTAGATATTGTACGTAAAATATTTATCTGCAAGAGGTATTTTAAATTTAGAATGTATAATTTTATCATTTAGTAGAAGAAGTGACGCTATTTTACTAGAAGTCATATTAAGCACTATTTTACCTTTTGACCTAACTTTTGATGACATCAAGTTATAACGAAACGTTTTACCACGACCACCGTGACCATAAAGGGGAAACAAAAATCCTTTCTCAAATTCGTTCATAGCCCTCATAACTCTGTTACAAGATTCTTTTTGCTCCATAGTCATTGCACGCAAGATCGATGATGTTAAGGTCTCTAAGGTCTCCATAGTTACTACCAGAAAAGATTGATATCGGAGAATATTCTTACAAGCTCATTCTATAAGAATGCATAATATCTTCTATGTCTAATAATACAAAATTCTTGGTGTTTTCATAAGACAAAATTAAATCTATCACAGTTTAAAAAAGTTAGTTCAACAAACTATCTCTAGCCACAAAATATTCTTTAAAGTTATAAAATGCATAAATAAGATAATAAGATTATACCATTCATGTTCAAATGCGTTCGACATCTATGTAGAATATCATTTGAAAGTTGCGACCAACAATTCTCCCAAACGAAAGTCAGGTCTTGAAAGATTGTTTGATACCAGTAAAATTACAAAAAATCTCTTCATAAATAATGCAAATGCCTAAGTACATGCTTCATTTAAGACATCTATAAATTTCTTATCATCTTGCAACAACTCAAAAGCAAAGTAGGCATTTTTAAAAGTGTCATAAGTTACACCATTTAGGTAGCGTTTATTTTGAGGTACTAAGATTGAGACTGGGAGACTGAAACTCAGTATCATGTTTGTTGGCTAGAGACTGGAACTAAAATTTTAGTCTCGAGACATAAAATTTTAGCCCCTTCGATACCTCCAAAAAGTGGGGACAAATGGGACTAAAATTTTTAGGAACGGAGATCGAAATTTACATAATAATTTTTTCCTAAAATACTCTCATTCCAAATTGTTAATTCCAAGTTTATCTTTTTGCAAAATCAAATTAGGACTCATCTTCTCAGACCAAATACAAGAATCGAAGATACCCAGTTGGAGCTGCTGCTCCATCGCCACCGCCAGGACCACCATCTTCTCGTCGTCGTAGTAGCCACCGTGATCGAGGTGAGTCGCCGAGGAGGGAGGAAGGGAGGGAGGGAGGGAGAGAGAGAGAGAGAACAACGAACAGAGAGAGGAGAGGTTGTTTCCACGTTGACGAGCTTCTATCCTCGCTGTTCGTGCTAACTGGCGTCGGCATCGTCGCTGGATTTGCTTAGGGAGAGCTTGAGAGAGAGAGCTCGACGAGCGTGACAGAGGAGGAGGGAGAAGTTGTTGTTGTCACCGAAAAACATTATAGTGTTTGCGTCTCCTTACTCAGCCACCACCTTTTCGCTCTTGTCCCTGAACCTACTTTGTCTATGTTTTATTTAGTTCTCTACCTTTGCCATACCTTTGCTCGCTAGAACCTCTGTCGATGCTATTGTGCTGCCGTCCTCAACCCTGTTCCAGTGCGGTTTTCAGGGGTATTCAAGTAATTTATTACATTTTAGTCTCTACTTTTATCTTAAACTTGAGACATAACTTAATCTTATATACTTTTTCATCAAACACAATACTAGAACTTATTTCAAATTCTGTCTTTCAATTTTTGTCTCTCAATCTCATTCTCGCTTCCAAATGTTATATTAGTATCCTTATGTCTTCAAAGCCAATGCAATTTCTTATGTCTTCTATTTTCAAAACAAATAATTATAATTATGCATGATTGATTTGTAAAATAAAAAATTTATGATAATTTTTTTAAAATGATAATTTCATTTTCACATCATTATTTGTTAATAATTTTATGTAGTATATGATTGATCTGTTTTAAAATAAGAAATAATATTATTGCCTCTTTGCCAGCTGCGTAACAGCTGGGGAGAAGGAAACTTCCTGGAAGGAGGCCCTCTCCTATGGGGCCCACTTTTCTGACAAGGTATATAAGGGGAGGGTCCGACCCTCCCCTCAAGGTACGTCACATATATCACCTTATCCACTTTTTGCCTGCACACCTGACTGACTAGAGTGTCGGAGTGTCTTTGCGGGTGACACCCCCTTCACACCAAGATCTCGGAACGTCGGATGCTCCGGCTCCAACCCGCCGACCAAGAATCAGGCGACACCCCATCTTACCAACCGAAGTACCACCCCGAACCGTCCGGTACCCGAGCTACCGTACATTGGCGCCGTCTGTGGGAAAAAATCGCCTAAATGGACATCGTATAAGGTCCTGAACGAATGCCCGTGGGGCAGAGACCGTGGGGGGAGGGGGGCTTCCGTGGTTTCCTCCTGGGAACGCACGAGGTCCCCTCCACGATGACCCGAGCCGTCTTCACGATCTCAAGAGAGACGCCCCTTCGGGGGAACAGGCAGCAATAGTGCCAGAATAATGCAGAAATTACGTCATAGGATGCAGAACCTAGAACACCAGCTGGCTGATCAGGAACATCGCCAGAGGACTTCTGAACCGAGCCCTTCCCGATCTAACGAGGCGCATGGAAGAACTCCCCAGAGAAGTCATTCCCGGCGCACGCCCAACCCGA
>NC_029794.2:13387328-13392767 GCF_000816755.2 Arachis ipaensis | reverse complement strand
GAAGACGGCGTGATCCCGTGATATACACCCGGCATGAGAGGAGATGCGCCACAAAGCGAGATCGGAAAGACGGCGAAGAAAGGCTGAAGAGAACACGACGACCCGTGATAATGGGCGCAACCCCGTTTCACCGTTCCATCGTCGAGGTCCGGCTACCAAAGCACTTTGATAAGCCGACGGACATGAGGTACGACGGAACTCAAGACCCACAGGAGCATCTCACGGCCTTCGAGGCCAGAATGAACCTGGAAGGAGTAGGCGACGAAGTGAGGTGTCGCGCCTTCCCGGTCACTCTGGCGGGACCTGCCATACGGTGGTTTAACAGCCTCCCGCAGGACTATGTTGCCAGGTTTTCGGACATTAGCCGCAATTTCTTGGCCCAATTCACTACCAGAATTGCAAAGGCGAAGCACCTGATCAACCTGCTTGGGGTGGCACAAAGACCCGGCGAGCCGACCAGAAAATACCTGGATCGGTTCAACGACGAGTGTTTGGAGATTGACGGGCTAACCGATTCGGTGGCTAGTCTGTGTTTCATGAATGGACTTCTGAACGAGGATTTCAGGAGGCATCTCACCACGAAGCCGGTGTGGACGATGCAGGAGATCCAAAGCGTGGCCAGGGAATATATCAACGATGAAGAAGTCAGTCAAGTCGTGGCTGCCAACAAGCGGCAGCCCACCTACAATCAACCTCGGCAGCACGGGGGCGGGGAAAGACAGAAGGAGCACGCCAGAGACGGCGGTCCGGGCAAGACATCCAGGCCGTTCCCCCGAGTCGGGAAGTTCACCAATAACACCCCTCACCGCCCCCATCATAGAAGTTTATCAACAGATAGCCAAGAAGGGAATTTTGTCGAAGCCCCGACCTCTAAAGGACCGAACTGGGGGGGACAAGAGCCTCTATTATGATTATCATAAGGGCTATGAACATAAGACACAGGATTGTTTCGACCTGAAAGACGCGCTAGAACAAGCGATTCGGGATGAAAAACTGGCCGAATTCTCCCATCTCATCTGGGAGCCAAGGAGACGAGATCGCAACCGCAAGGGAGAGGACAAGACCCGCGCGGTGAAGCGACGTCATGAGCCAGAGGATAACGAGCACGGCCTTACATAGTGAACGTGGTAACAGCAAGAGACGCGGCTCCAAGGTCGAGGTCGGCACATAAGAAAGACGCCAAAGTCCTGGCGGTTTCCTCATCTTCCGCGCGAAGCTCCAAGAGGGTTCCACCCATCTCATTCGGTCCGGAGGACCAATGGTTCGATGAGGTCGCGGAAAACCCTCCCATGGTCATGACGGCCAGAGTGGGAACCGGCCTCATCAAGCGGATCCTCGTAGACACCGGGGCTAACTCGAATATCATGTTCCGCAACGTGTTCGATGCCTTGGTCTACGGGATGCCGACCTAAAGACTCACCAGCACGGTGTTGTAGGCTTGGGTGACCACTTCATCAAGCTAGACGGGATAATCTCCCTACCGGTGTCCGTAGGACTAGGACAGGGGCGAAGATCGGTAATGGCTGAGTTCGTGGTTCTGCAAGACTCCACGGCCTACAACATCATCCTAGGAAGGAAGACTATCAACGATCTCAGGACAGTGATCAATACAAAGATGTTGGTAATGAAGTTCATCGTTGATGACGGATCCGTGGGATCCATAAAAGGAGACTTGGAAACGGCAGTCGCTTGCGACAATGCCAGTCTCTCCTTAAGGAAGAAATCTAAAGAGGCATCGGGAGTGTTCCTCGCCGACTTGGACGCTAGAGTCAACGACAAGCCAAGACCCGAACCAGAATGGAACTTAGAGAGGTTCAGAGTCGGTGACACAGAGGATTCACCTTCGTGAACAGAAACCTCCCACACGACCTGAAGAAACCCCTAATGGAAATGATCAGGGCTAACGGTGACCTATTTGCTTGGATGCCAGCCGACATGCCAGGGATAGACCCCCAACTAATGTCACATCACTTGGCCGTCAAGGCGGAGGCCAGACCGGTGGCCCAAAGGAGAAGAAAAATGTCACAAGAAACAGCAGAGGAGGTGGCCAGGCAGACGGCCAGCCTCCTCGAAGCGGGATTTATTCGGGAACTCGACTACTCGACATGGCTGTCGAATGTAGTTCTAGTAAAAAAGCACAATGAAAAATGGAGGATGTGTGTGGATTACTCTGATCTCAACAAAGCATGCCCCTAAGGACTGTTACCCCATACCCATGATTGATGCGCTCGTCGACGCGGAAGCGGGATATCGGTATCTGAACTTTATGGACGCTTATTCTAGCTACAATCAGATACCGATGCACCGGCCAAACGAAGAGAAAACATCGTTCATAACGCCGGGGGGAATATATTGCTACAAGGTAATGCCATTCGGCCTGAAGAACGCCGAGGCCACGTACCAAAGGTTAATGAACAAGATATTCAGCTACCTCATAGGCAAAACGGTAGAAGTATACGTGGATGATATCCTTGCAAAGACCACTCGGCCTGAAGACCTCTTAAGTGACCTAGGAAATGTGTTCGCTTCCCTCCGACAACACGGCATGAGGCTCAACCCACTCAAGTGTGCCTTTGCCATGGAAGCAGGAAAGTTCTTAGGGTTTATGATAACCCAAAGAGGGGTGGAGGCCAACCCTGACAAGTGTCAAGCAATACTCCAAATCAAGAGCCCGGGCTATGTCAAGGATGTTCAAAGGTTGTCAGGAAGGCTCACCACACTATCCCGCTTCCTCGGGGCGTCGGCTGCGAAGGCCCTGCCATTTTTCAACTTGATAAGAAAGGGGATAGCATTTGAATGGACCCCGGCGTGTGAGGAAGCATTCAACCATTTCAAAGAGATTCTTGCAACACCACCTGTCCTCGGGAAGCCGAAGGTCGGAGAACCACTCTACCTGTACTTGGCCATAACGGGGGAAGTGATGGCGGCGGTTTTGGTGCGGGAAAAAGGGAAGGTTCAGCAACCAATTTACTTTGTGATCAAAGCACTGCAAGGAGCCGACTTGAGATACAGCAAATTAGAGAAGTTGGCACTTGCACTCCTGACCTCTTCCCGTAGATTACGACAGTACTTCCAAGGCCATCAGATAGTCGTGAGGACAGACCAGGGAATCCACCAGATACTCCAGAAACCCGACTTAGCAGGAAGAATGATGACTTGGGCCATCGAGCTGTCCCAGTACGACTTGCAGTATGAACCCAGGCATGCGATTAAGGCACAGGCCATGGCCGACTTCTTGGTAGAAGTAACAGGGGACCCAACCGAGACAATGAGCATACGGTGGAAGCTCCACGTAGATGGGGCCTCCAACCAGACGTTCAGAAGGGCCGAGATCATCCTGGAGAGCCCCGCTGGAGTCATATATGAACAGTCGATCAAGTTCGAGTTCCCAGTGTCAAACAATCAAGCGGAATACGAAACCCTTCTGGGCGGCTTAATCTTAGCACGAGAAGTCGGGACCACAAGGCTAGAAGTGTGTAGTGACTCGCAGGTCGTCACTTCTCAGGTCAACCGGACCTACCAAGCCAGAGACTCCCTGTTACAGAAGTATCTGGAGAAGGTCAAAGAGTTGAGCAAATAATTCGAGGAGGTCACGATCCAACACGTTCCGAGAGAAAGGAACACACGGGTAGACCTCCTGTCCAAGCTAGCAAGCACAAAACCAGGGGCTGGCAACCGGTCTCTCATTCAGGGTTTGATAAAAGAGCCAGCGGTCACCCTCCACTTGACGAAGGTAGGCCCCTCGTGGATGGATCTGATCACTGACTTCTTGGAAAGCGGAAAAACCCTAATGACGTGAAATCGGCTAGAACATTGAGAAGGGAGGCAACCAAATATGCAATCATACAAGGTCAGTTGTTTAAGAAGGGACTCAGCCAATCCTTGTTAAAATGACTGCATCCCGACCAAACGGACTATGTGCTCAAGGAGGTCCATGAGGGATGCTGCGGTCACCACATCGGGGGAAAAACCCTAGCAAGAAAGCTCATCAGAGCTGGTTATTATTGGCTGTCAATGATGAAGGACTCCAAAGAATTCGTACGGAAATGCGTCTAGTGCCAGGAGAACGCCAATTTCCACAAGGCGCCGGCAACCAAGCTAAGTCTACTAACGTCCTCCCGACCTTTCTCACATTGGGGAGTCGACCACCTGGGACCTTTCTCGGTCGGTCCAGGGCAAGTCAAGTACCTTATAGTTGCTATCGACTACTATACCAAGTGGATAGAGGTTGAGCCATTGGCCAGCATATCCTCATCCAATTGTCGAAAGTTCATGTGGAGGCAAATGGTAACTCGATTCGGCATCCCTGAGGTCATTATCTCTGATAACGGGACGCAGTTTGCCGACAAGAAGTTCACAGAGTTCCTCACCGGTTTAGGCTTAAAGCAAAAGTTCTCATCTGTGGAACATCCCCAGACGAACGACCAAGTTGAGGCCGCGAATAAGGTCATCTTGCTAGGCCTCAAAAAGCGACTGGATAAGAAAAAGGGAGCATGGGCTGACGAACTCGCCTCCGTCCTCTAGTCCTACCGCACAACCCAGCAATCGTCTACAGGAGAAACCCCATTCCGCCTGACATACGAGGTGGATGCTATGATACCCGTAGAGGTCGGCGAACCAAGCCCACGGTTGCTTCTGGGAGGAGAAGAAGAAGCTGTAGAGAAGGACCTAATAGACGATGCCAGAGAAATGTCCCATTTGTCGGAAGCAGCGCTGAAGCAAAGAATGGCCCTACGCTACAACGCCAAAGTGCTCAGGAGAGAATTTGAACAAAATGACCTGGTTCTATGGCGCAACGACATCAGGATGCCGACTCAGGGGGAAGGTAAGCTGGCAGCCAACTGGGAAGGCCCTTACAGGGTCAAAGAGGTGATCGGTAGGGGCGCCTACAAGTTGGAAAGACTCAACGGCAAGGAAGTCCCGAGAACATGGAACGCGGGTAACTTAAGAATATTTTATTCTTATTTCAAACACGCCGAGTAGGCGACCTGACTAGCTCAGTAAGACCTGGTTCTTACTTTACCATCAAATAATTTACTTCTGTTAAATACTTATCATTGCAATAGACTTGTCCAACTGTCGATTAATGTTCACTTGTTAATGTTCACTCGTTAAGTTTACTTTTCCCCACTTACACATCCCACGACGACAAACTTCTTATGATACATGCTAAACGAGGCAACAACATGGTACCCCGGGACTGATCACCCCGGAAACCAACTAAGTTAACGCCATAACAAACGGCTGTAGCGATGATGAAGCCACGACTTGGCTTCGTCAAATTACCAACGCAACGGTAAACAAACGCAAGCGACAAACCAATACCAACAAAACGGTAATAAAATAGAACGAGAATGCACTACCAAGTAAGCGGAGGAAAACATTAACCATAAGCCGATTAGGCGACTACTAAAGCAGGTCAAAGTCTTAAGATCCAAC
>NC_029794.2:13375543-13386191 GCF_000816755.2 Arachis ipaensis | reverse complement strand
AGGTCTACAAAAACAAAAATTACAAAATTCATACAAGAGTACAGAGATAACTTCTTCGGCATATCGACAATCTTGCCGTCCTTGATGGTTTTAAAGATCCCGATTTCCGACGTGTCGAAGTCAGGGGCCACGACCTTCACCTGGGCCTTAAGGGCCTCTTCGGTCATTAGGATGGCGATCTTCCCCTATTTCACGGTCTCTTTGTACTCCTTCTTATATTCTTCAGCTTCGGATTGAGCAGTCTTGGCCAATGAGGCGGCCTCGTCAAGTTCCTTTTCCAAAGCAATGACCCGGTCCTGAGCAGCGTTGAGCTGGCTCTCCAGAGTCAACTCCCGCTCAGCTAGCCGGGAAACAGCTACATCGGAAGTCTTCAATTTTTCCTCAGCGTCTGTGGCCTTCTCCTCGACAGCTCGGAGCTTCTCCTCTGCTTTGGACAGCTGCTCCCGAAGTGTTTCAACTTGCACCTTAAATTGATTGTTGGCCTTGACAGAGGACTCGAGCCTCCTCTGCACCGACTGCATTCCCGACAGCTCAAACTCGACCTTCCTGACTATGGCGGCGCCGCGAAGAAGAAAACAATACATCCACCTCGCCTGCCCAGGAAGATCCGAGCCATGGAAATGTTCCTCTGTGCCAGGAAGCAGCTGCGTGTCTATAAAGTTCCCGTCATCAAAATTCCTCTCCATCACAGTGAGGGCTCCTTCGAGACTGGAGGACGGCTTCCTCCTCTTTGGGTTGTGAATAATCTTCATATCATCCTCCTCGAATTGAGGGTTGGAGGTCGAGCCCTCGCCAGGACCAACTGCCTCACCATGAACGGGAGAGGCATGCACCTCATCAGCATTCTGGTCCGACATCTCGGCATCACGGGGAGAGGACACCACCTGTTTCTCGTTATTCTCAGGTGGGGCATCCTGTTTCTCGGCGGCCGTTTCCTCATCACTATTGCCGTCTAGAAAGGTGTTGTATAAATTCTCAAGGCATGTCATTTCGGCAGACATTTCCATTGCATCAAAATAGTGAAATAGGTTAGTCGTGAAGTCGGCAATCTTTTTGTCCACAGCGGACATCCCCTTGTAGGTCACCTTAATAAAGGTGTTGGACCCGCCCCGAAACTCTAATACGTCGGGATGAGGCGTTGCCCTTCTAACGACAACTAGAAGGGATGGCGACTTTTGACTGGGCGTACCTTGAAGTACTTGTCCTTGAACCCATGGTAAGAGTCCTCAAACAAGCCAAAAATCCTCCGTCCCTGGGCAGATCGGAAGGACATGAATCCTTTCCTTGCTTTCCCTTCTTTGGAAGGATTCATAAGGTTGAAGAGATAAAGAAAAACGTCGACGGACACCGACAGTTCTAAGTATTCACACACCATCTCGAAATAGCGGATGGAAGCCCAACTGTTCGGATGCAGCTGAGACGGCGCCACGGAGACTCGGTTAAGGAGCGCCATTTGGAAAGAGAAATGGATGCGAACCCCCAATTGGGTAAACATTGCCTTGTAGAACCAAATCCCGTCGGCAACTCGGGGGGAGTGGAGGTTGAGTTCGTACAACCGTTCGTTAGGGGCAGGGACGAAACATCGTAGTTAGACTCCTCGTCAGTCCCGCCGCACAAGTACTCGGCTTGACGGAACTCGGCCAGCTCCTCCTCGCCCATTTGGTTTGGGGAGTCCTTCACGTCGGAGGTCACCCAAGCATATCGGTCGTAACTCGCGCTTGAGGTAGAGGATCGTGAGACGTGACGAGGCATACCTACAGTGGGGGCACCACTCGGTTAGTATATGAGGTTGGAAATTCGGAAAAGGTCCTGAAACTACATTTTGCCTATTCAACAATTGCAATCAAGCATGGCCGAAGCCAATCCTAAGTAAAAGCCTAAAAATAAATGCCCTGGAATGGTAACCCCCTAATGCACCTATCTAACACTAATGTCAGCCAGCACACAAGTGAAACCAGAAGAGCAACATGCATATAGGAGCATAGACAACGAAGGTAAAATATACGCAAAACAAAGAATGAGGGGCGAACGCTTACCAGGACAATTGCAGCGAGTAGAAAGGGAGCAAGAAGGAGCGAATGCACAGGGATGCAGAAATGTTGCTCTGGGAAATTCGAGAGGGAAGAAGATGGAAATGGTAAAAGCAAAGAAGTGAAGTGAAAATGAAATGCAAAACTAACTGGGGGATTAGAAAACTGACACAGACTCAAGAAGCGCGAAAGGCAAAAGGTAAAACAGTCTTTGCGCGCGGGGTTTCGAAACAACTCATTATGGGCATTAAATGCCTGACGCGAAGAACGAGGCGACGAAAGGCTATCCCCAGCAACGAACAGACACACGCGCAAAAGGCACGTCCTCTCCACGAGCGGCCGACCTAACGACGACGCACAAAGGAGAACATAACATGCCACCAACGGCGCTCACGCCCATTGCTGGCGCATTGGGGGCACTGTTATGGCCCAGCCCAGCTAGGCGTGTGAACCGACCCGGCCACGCACCCTCCTTGCCAGCTGCGTAACAGCTGGAGAGAAGGAAACTTCCTGGAAGGAGGCCCTATCCTATGGGGCCCACTTTCCTGACAAGGTAATAAGAGAAGGGTCCTACTCTCCTCCCAAGGTACGTCACACATATCACATTACCCACTTTTCGCCTGCACACCTGACTGACTAGAGCGTCGGAGTGTCTTTGCAGGTGACACCCCCCTTCACACCAAGATCTCGGAACGTCGGCTGCTCCGGCTCCAACCCCGCGACCAAGAATCAGACGACACCCCATCTTACCAACCGAAGTACCACCCCGAACTGTCCGGTACCCGAACTACCGTACAGTAACATTATTGTACATGTTATTATTTCATTCCGTAAATATAGTAACTCTTGCATTATTATATTTAATCCACGATATGTCCTTATATATGAACATAGTACGCTAATTGATTGTGTCTAATAAAAAATTAGACTAATTAATTTTCACTTTAAAAATGTATAGTAAAACAAATAATTTTGATTATGCATGATCAGTGAATGATCTAATTAATATAAGATAATTTCCTTTTCAATAATAATGCATTCATATAAATAGTAGTATAATAAAAAAAATAATTATTGGATCACATGAACGGACAAGTTCATAGGCCCAGTGTTTTGCAATGTTAATTGGACCAATGTATAACGCAAAAAACTCATGTCATTAAAACTAATCTTAGATTTGAGGAGATAAAATACTGAAATCTGAAGTGCTATTCATTCACACGATTGAAATATGTGAAGGAGAACAGAAATAACAACAGGTACCACAATACCCCAAAAAAAAAAAAAGTGCCACTGAGAGACCCGAATTTTTTTGGTCCAACCACACACCATAGATGCTCCCTTTCAATTATTGACTTTGACTTTAGCATATCAGATTGGAGAGTAGTCACCCAGGCGCACAAACATGTAGACCATAATTGAAATGACTATTACTGTTAATCATCATTCACTCACCATAATTTGAAAAAGTGCTGCTCAAGCCTCAAATTCAATAAATTAATTGTACCAAAGTAACCCAAGAGTTCCCATACTGGGACTTAATACACCATATTATGCCACATATAAGACTTAAATGATACCGTAATCCAAATAAATAAAAGACACATGCAGAAGTACATAATCAAAACACGTGGAAGAAATGGAAAATATAAAATGACACACACAAACTACTTTCCTAAACTTTATTAAAATGTATAAAACTTAAAAGCCAATGAAGTCTTCCACTTCCACTCCACTCTCCAAAGTTCAGATCCTCATTAGTATTTCATATTCATGCCTTGATTGTTACACTGCACAAGAACACACCAGATGGTTTTATATCAGAAATTTGCCACTCTGACCCTTTAGCTGCATTTGGATCATACAACAAAGTTTGATAAGAGGGTCCTGCTTCCAGTGAGAATAGCAACAGCTTTTCATCAAATATCCCAAATCTAAAATCAACACTGGAGCTACCAGTGAGTGGAAGTGGTACCATTTTCCACGAATTGTCTTCAGAACAGAATATTGCTAGCTTCCTCTGGTTCTTCCACTCCATACAGAACAATTTCTTTCCCAATACTGCGTGTGCTGTGACCATAACACAGCCGTTCTTGAACTCACCCCAGCTGTGGACTTCAGGGTCATAAACATCAACAAACTTGGAGTTTCCAATTGTAAAGCTCGACCTTCCACCCATGACATAGAGCTTACCATCCAATGAACAGGCAAAGCAACCCCATCTTGGGCGCCGGACACTCTCTATCAGTGTCCATTTGTCGGTGTCAGGGTCGTACACCTCAGCACTAGAGAGAATTTCACCGTCCAATCCATAGCCTCCTACAGCATAAACCAAGCCATTGACTTCGGCACATGCAAAGTCATAACGAGCCACATTCATTTTTGATAGTCTGCTCCAACTGCATTTGATGTCCAAAATGGAACACACACACAAAAATTTACAAAATTATTACAGGAGAAAATTCACAAGCTTAACAGACAATTAAGTTCTCCAAATTATGAACAGGAAAAGAGGCTATCCTGAACTAGATTTCGTACCAGAATTAATCTATGCAATATATTCCCCAGATTTCTAACTAAATTAACAAAAAACACGAAAGTCTTATGTACCAGGTAGGGTCAGATACATAAATGGAAATCAGTGAATAATCTAATTAATATAAGATAATTTCCTTTTCAATAATAATGCATTCATATAAATAGTAGTATAATAAAAAAAATAATTATTGGATCACATGAACGGACAAGTTCATAGGCCCAGTGTTTTGCAATGTTAATTGGACCAATGTATAACGCAAAAAACTCATGTCATTAAAACTAATCTTAGATTTGAGGAGATAAAATACTGAAATCTGAAGTGCTATTCATTCACACGATTGAAATATGTGAAGGAGAACAGAAATAACAACAGGTACCACAATACCCCAAAAAAAAAAAAAGTGCCACTGAGAGACCCGAATTTTTTTGGTCCAACCACACACCATAGATGCTCCCTTTCAATTATTGACTTTGACTTTAGCATATCAGATTGGAGAGTAGTCACCCAGGCGCACAAACATGTAGACCATAATTGAAATGACTATTACTGTTAATCATCATTCACTCACCATAATTTGAAAAAGTGCTGCTCAAGCCTCAAATTCAATAAATTAATTGTACCAAAGTAACCCAAGAGTTCCCATACTGGGACTTAATACACCATATTATGCCACATATAAGACTTAAATGATACCGTAATCCAAATAAATAAAAGACACATGCAGAAGTACATAATCAAAACACGTGGAAGAAATGGAAAATATAAAATGAAACACACAAACTACTTTCCTAAACTTTATTAAAATGTATAAAACTTAAAAGCCAATGAAGTCTTCCACTTCCACTCCACTCTCCAAAGTTCAGATCCTCATTAGTATTTCATATTCATGCCTTGATTGTTACACTGCACAAGAACACACCAGATGGTTTTATATCAGAAATTTGCCACTCTGACCCTTTAGCTGCATTTGGATCATACAACAAAGTTTGATAAGAGGGTCCTGCTTCCAGTGAGAATAGCAACAGCTTTTCATCAAATATCCCAAATCTAAAATCAACACTGGAGCTACCAGTGAGTGGAAGTGGTACCATTTTCCACGAATTGTCTTCAGAACAGAATATTGCTAGCTTCCTCTGGTTCTTCCACTCCATACAGAACAATTTCTTTCCCAATACTGCGTGTGCTGTGACCATAACACAGCCGTTCTTGAACTCACCCCAGCTGTGGACTTCAGGGTCATAAACATCAACAAACTTGGAGTTTCCAATTGTAAAGCTCGACCTTCCACCCATGACATAGAGCTTACCATCCAATGAACAGGCAAAGCAACCCCATCTTGGGCGCCGGACACTCTCTATCAGTGTCCATTTGTCGGTGTCAGGGTCGTACACCTCAGCACTAGAGAGAATTTCACCGTCCAATCCATAGCCTCCTACAGCATAAACCAAGCCATTGACTTCGGCACATGCAAAGTCATAACGAGCCACATTCATTTTTGATAGTCTGCTCCAACTGCATTTGATGTCCAAAATGGAACACACACACAAAAATTTACAAAATTATTACAGGAGAAAATTCACAAGCTTAACAGACAATTAAGTTCTCCAAATTATGAACAGGAAAAGAGGCTATCCTGAACTAGATTTCGTACCAGAATTAATCTATGCAATATATTCCCCAGATTTCTAACTAAATTAACAAAAAACACGAAAGTCTTATGTACCAGGTAGGGTCAGATACATAAATGAAAGTAACAATGTCATTGCATCCTATTATAAACCATCTCTATTGACAAATGTTGCAATTTAAGTACTCTCAGTTATAGATTTCTAGATAAAGCACAAAAGAAAATCGTACTTGTTGAGGAGCGAGTCATAACTCTGACCCTTTAGCTGCATTTGGATCATACAACAAAGTTTGATAAGAGGGTCCTGCTTCCAGTGAGAATAGCAACAGCTTTTCATCAAATATCCCAAATCTAAAATCAACACTGGAGCTACCAGTGAGTGGAAGTGGTACCATTTTCCACAAATTGTCTTCAGAACAGAATATTGCTAGCTTCCTCTGGTTCTTCCACTCCATACAGAACAATTTCTTTCCCAATACTGCGTGTGCTGTGACCATAACACAGCCGTTCTTGAACTCACCCCAGCTGTGGACTTCAGGGTCATAAACATCAACAAACTTGGAGTTTCCAATTGTAAAGCTCGACCTTCCACCCATGACATAGAGCTTACCATCCAATGAACAGGCAAAGCAACCCCATCTTGGGCGCCGGACACTCTCTATCAGTGTCCATTTGTCGGTGTCAGGGTCGTACACCTCAGCACTAGAGAGAATTTCACCGTCCAATCCATAGCCTCCTACAGCATAAACCAAGCCATTGACTTCGGCACATGCAAAGTCATAACGAGCCACATTCATTTTTGATAGTCTGCTCCAACTGCATTTAATATCCAAAATGGAAAACACACATGAAAAATTTACAAAATTATTACAGGAGAAAATTCACAAGCTTAACAGACAATTAAGTTCTCCAAATTATGAACAGGAAAAGAGGCTATCCTGAACTAGATTTCATATCAGAATTAATCATATGCAATATATTCCCCAGATTTCTAACTAAATTAACAAAAACACGAAAGTCTTACGTACCAGGTAGGGTCAGATACATAAATGGAAGTAACAATTTCATTGCATCCTATTATAAACCATCTCTATTGACAAATGTTGCAATTTAAGTACTCTCAGTTATAGATTTCTAGATAAAGCACAAAAGAAAATCGTACTTGTTGAGGAGCGAGTCATATTGGTAAACCTCTGCTGAGGCAAAGGTACTTCTATCTGTAGTTGAATATCCAGCAATAACAAGAAGCTTTCCATTAAGAACCACCACTCCAAATCCAGCCTTTACCGGACCAGGCATCGGTGGAAGAGCTTGGCATTTATGACTGGGACGATCCATAACCTCCCAATGAGTTCCCTCTCCTTCAGTATCCATTGTTAAGAAATAGAGCCATTCCTCAACCATTCCTGCCAATTTTCGCACAGTAATGAACTCTTTGCTTTGAATAAATGACCTCCATCTCTTACAGACACCACCAATAGTTGGGACGTTAGAACGAGGCACAAGTGCAAGGCAATGTTTTGCCACATCATCAGGCAGACCAGGTAGAATGGGGCTATCATCGTTTTCCAGTACCTCAGAGGCAAAGAAATGATTGGTTTGCAAAGAAGTTAACTTGTCTTGATTGGCCAAATTGGTGAAACACATGTTTCGGCCTGTAGATCTCTTCTTTCCAGCAACAAAACCAGGCATCTTTTCCAAATCAGCAAGTACACTTACCATATATCTCCAAGATGTAGAGAATTTTCCGTGACCAATTAACCGAACAATGAACAAAGGTCTTAATGTGAATTATATAATTAAAGGAATTCATGATACCCTTCACCAATTGGGACTCTACAAGACCAAGGCAAGATAGATGTTGCAGAACGAATCACGTGAGCGGTGTAAGCGGATGATTTTCTGTGCTTTGTCCAGTCTGATTCAAATTCCATAACACAAGTTCTGCTACTACTGTGATTGCTCTGATTTATCTTCGTCAGCGAATTGTTTCTTAGGCTGCTAAACTTGTATCCTCCCTTACACATTGCCCAAAGATCTATAAATTACAACAAGAATTTGTTACATTCTAAAGTTAAAAAAATAAACTAATCAATGATAATCAACAAAATTATTATAGGTACAAACACAGTCATACCAGTGTAGGCCATAGAACTTGGCAACATTCAGCCACCTATAACTTCCATTTTCTTCGAGTTTATATTGCTGAAATGTTAAACAAGGAGAAAGATAAGTCAATTTTCAACACAAGTAGCAATATTTGAGGGAATACATACATAGTCAATGGGGAAACTTCAACTGGGAAAAAGTTCAATCTAGAGGGTTAACAAAAGCAATCGGCATTCTTTTCAATATACACATCAATTGGACAGGAATCCACAGAAATTTAATTTTTATGCAATTTAATGTAAAAAAATTTACAACTAGTCATCTATTGTCCAGCACAAGCGTTTGATTTTCATAGCTTCTATCCCAAAAATATTACAAATAATACCATACAAAGAAATAATTGTGCAAAACTTCACATTAATTTTAGTGAACATTAGAATCTAAAACACTATATTGATTATTAACACTTCAAAAAGATAAGCTCCACTACTTTGTTGAAATCTCATAAATGTGCAACTCTCAACACAAAAACAATTCATAAACAAAAGAGATGAACTATGTACGAAATCTTGAGAAAAATTGAACAACTTGTGACATAGTTGAGACAAATATGAAGTCATAATCAGCCTACTAAAAGATCAAAACATGGGATAAGAACTAAGTAAGTAGGAAGATTCAAAACAAAGCAAAACTAGAACATATTTAGCAGTTCCACGCACTGAAAATCTGTAAGATATGTATGAGATATCAATATTCTTTGCTGAAAAATCCAGAAGCGGAAGTAGCCACCAGATCTGAAATCAAATTACACAGTTCAGATGGGCTTTTCACTTTTCACTTTTCACATTTGACATAAACAAACAAAGAATCAAAATAATACCTAACCAGACAAAGAAAAGCCTTGTTTGGAAGTTGAAACGTTTTCAGGTATGAAATTCATTCAGCAGAGGAACTTAATGTTAAAGAGCGTAATATAAATCTGTTATTTGAGCAGAGATGTATGAAATCAATAGAAGATTTAAGGAGTATAAGAACTAGATTCAGAATTATATTACAGCATACGGAGAAAACTCTAATTAGATCTGTAATAAGAGAAATGGAAAGAGAATAACAATAATAATGATGAAGAAAAGGATGAAAAGAGAAAAAGGACTTACATGATGAGAAAGAGGAAGCAGAATAAGATTAAGAGTGAAGAGTATATGGAAAGAGAGAGAGAGAGAGAGAGAGAGAAAAGAGGATGTAAGAGGCAAAGGGTATTTATAGAAGAATTAGAAGCAAAAGTGTAGGAAAGATAAAGACTTTCCAAGAATGCGGACCGAGTTCAAACGTGAAAAATGAAGAAAAATGGTAATAATTGGAGTCAGCGAAGGAATGAGATCAGTGTTAGGTTGCACTTGCACAACCGTGTTCCACCGATGAAGGAAGAGAGAGGGGGCCACATGTAGGAGTTATTAAAACTTGTTACACAAATTAATTTTTAATATTATTTTTAGAAATTTTAATTTTAATATATTGAGAAGATAAAACAATAATCCAATTAGATTCATTTGTTTAGATAATTTTTTAAATTAGGTAAATAAAGAGTAATTACAATATAAAAATGTCAAGTATAAATTTTTTTTTTTTATAAGTAAGGTAGCGTTTGTTTTGAGATACTGAGACAGAGACTGAGAGACTGAGACACAGTATCATGTTTGTTGGCTCAAAGACGGACACTAAAATTTCTGTCTCTATCCCTAAAATTTCAGTATTTAAGTACCTCCAAAAAGTAGGGACACAGAGGACTGAAATTTTTAGAGACAGAGACTGAAATTTTAATAACATTTTATACCTAAAATACCATCATTTCAATTAATTAATTCCAATTTTATCTTTTGTGCAAATTAAATTAGACTTTTATTCTTGTTTCAATTTCTGTCTCTCACTTTGCATCAAACAGAATATTAAAATTTATTTCGGTCTTTGTCTCTTAGTCTCTGTCTCCCAGTCTCAGTCTTTCAGTCTCTAATTCTCTACCAAATGCTACCTAAGTGACATACATTTTTTTATTACTCACTTTTTTTCTGCGCGCTTGAAGTCATTAATATTCTTTCCAAAATCAATATCAGTTTTCCCAAATCAAATTCTTAACATCCCTCAATCATATTATTACCCATTAAAATACAATTTTTCTGCCAAAATTAATGGAGGTTAAATTAAAAAAATTTAACAATTTCTACTATACAACTTATATTTTACGTATAGACTATTAAAAAATAAAAAATAAAATATAAACAAAAGTTAAAAATAAATTTTTAAAAATAATTATTAACTCGTCATATTAAAATCAATAAATAAGCA
>NC_029794.2:13374864-13375532 GCF_000816755.2 Arachis ipaensis | reverse complement strand
TAGATATGAATATTAAATAAAAATATTAAAATATAAAATCATGATCTATTAGTGCACATATGAAATAATTTGAAGAATACAATAAGATGCATAGTTTAAAATTTGGTAATATTAATTATAAAAATTTATTAATTATAGACATCATATGTATAAAATTATAAATATTATGAGTACAAAATTATGGATGTTATTAATATGAAATTATGAATGTTATGTGTATGAATTTATAGATGTTATGAGTAAATTTATCAATTAAATAAATTAATTTAAGAATTTGACATTTTTTCAAATTCAATTACGATCAAATTTAAAAACATCGGTGTATGGATATAATATCTAATAAATATGAATTTAATTTTTAGATATAGTTGTATATAATTTTTCGAATTACTCCTTGGATTCAATACATGCATAATTCGAATTGGTTCAATTCGAATTACTTTGATCTTGTTTAATTCGAATTTAACTTATTCGAATTACTTTTGGTATAGCAAATTCGAATTAGTCTCATTCGAATTACAGAATAATTAGCTTTTGGGTGATCCAAGTTACGTTTTTAGCTTTGGTAGAATCATGTAATTTTCTCTTCCATTTAGTTTAATATCGCATTTTACCCTAAACTTATTATTATTATTTTTGTTAAATAATCTTTTTTTTATTATGGATGC
>NC_029794.2:13358332-13359598 GCF_000816755.2 Arachis ipaensis | reverse complement strand
ATTCTCTTTTCACAACCTAATCATATTTTTTAAAATGTTAAAAGTTGAAAATAAAAATTATTTTAAAAAAATAAAAATACAAAAATAAAAATAAAAAATATTTTCACAAACTAATCAATTCTTAATTTTTTTAAAAATAATATAATGGAGCAATTGAATCATCTAAATTTTTTGAAAATAAGAAATTACTTTATTAATACCAATTTATCAATTTTGTTATAAGAGATTAATCACTTGTTAGACAAAATGGTTAGAAACCAATATCAATCAAATATTTTTCAAGCTTTTTTGGACTTGATTAATTATTTGGTGTGAGAGTCTAATAGCGTGTAATACTAATCTCCCGGTCTAATTATGGTAATCATTGATGATTGATTATTTGTACGGGTTTAGATAACTAGGACTATAAGATTATTTGTGGAGAAAATAAACATTAAAAGATTTTATTTATAACAAACAAAAAACTTTAAAATTTAGGTTTTAATGATTATTTTAATTCCATTAGCAAACACTCTAAAAGACACTTTTTAATTTACATATGGAGCCTCAGCTGGTGAAGTGCGCTGATATGGGGGAGGGGAGTGCTGCACAGAATGGTGGTGTCAGGGGGGGAACAACTCGGACCCCTCCGAGTGCTAAACCAAACTCGCACCGTCCGAGTGCCATGCAATCCCCTGCAGCAAGTTTCGAACTCGGACCCTCCGAGTTGAATAATGTCACGGACCGTCCGATTTCGATGAAGCCAATCGCACGGTGGGAGTTTCTACTTGCACTTTACACGCGTCGCTCCCTGGTTTTCCCCCGAACGGTGCCCCTGTTTGAATAAAGAAACCCATTTGCTCTTCTCTCACCATCTGAAAACGAAAGCACACACAGTTCACTCTCAAACTTCCTTCTTCATTTCTGAAGCTCATCCTTGCATGGTGGAGGAGAAGGAATCATGCCCAAAAAATATAAAATTAAAGATGTTGATCGATGTGAGCTTCATATTATTCATTATCTCAGTGATCTTGATTATGTAAGTATTTTTTAATTATTTTTAAGTTTTAAAAATTTAGTTATATTTATAATTATTAATATTAAGAATTTAATTATTATGATGGTGATTGTTGGTAAAAAATGCAGTTGATAAATAAAAAAATAGATGGATTATGACTAATATTTCTATATTTCTTAAATATTTAAAATTTTTTTTTGCAGATTTTTAATAAGAAATATTATTATTAATAAGAAAACATTATCATTATTAATGATGGAAAGCTCTCG
>NC_029794.2:13353893-13355502 GCF_000816755.2 Arachis ipaensis | reverse complement strand
GAGAATGTTGAGATTTTTTTTAAAATTTTATTAATTTTTAGTATAATTATATGTTTTAGTTAATTAATCATATTTAAATATTTCTTTAAAAAAGTTAGTATATCTGTTAGAGAAGAATTTAAATGTTAATGTTATTGTTATTGGTATTGTGACTGAGAAAAATGTTAATGCTTAATGATTAATAGGATTATTTTAATTAAGCCATGCTATTTTTTTAATTATGACAATGTTTATAGTCTTTAGAATACGAATGTTAATATTTTGTAGAAATGTTGATGATGGCATATACTGATTGTTAAGGATAAATAAATGTATAGGTCATGACTTTTATTTTTTAATTATTAATAATTTTAAGGATTAATTAAATAATTTTAGAAGTTAAAAGAATTAGTTATATAAGGATTTACTGAAATGATTGATGATGGTAAGTTAGTAACTGTTAATTATATGACTAGTTATTTGTTATGTTTTTTGTAGAAATTAAGAATGTTGACATGTAACCACCCACTTCCTCCGGATCGGTATAACGATAGGGTGGAGGAGCATTTACGAATTACTGGGTTCTATCATGTGTCTCAGATTGGAATAGTTCAGTGTCAGAAAGCATTGGTAAATGCTCTAATCGAACGTTGGCACCCTGACACCCATACGTTTCACCTTCCCATTGGTGAATGTTCCGTGACTCTTGAAGATGTGGCTCTAATACTTGGTCTTCCCACAGATGGTCTTCCAGTCACAGGGATGACAATGAGTAGTTTTGAAGCCATGGAGGCGGAGTGTCTGCTTCAATTTGGGATTGCACCTCGTAGAGAGGACTGTAGATCAAGCTGCATAAAACTGACATGGCTCCGGAATCTAAAAGAGAATTTAGAATTGAATGATGAGATCAGTATACAGAGGTATGTAAGGTATCATATTATGTTGCTGAAGTTATTTATGTATTAGCCATGTGGACTATGTAATATTGTTGACATAATAGCCTAATATGCTACATTAGATATTTTTCTATTAATGTATTAACCATCATTTTAGCTAAGGCTACAGAAATGTTATAATATTAGATTGTTATTAATTACTAGGTATGTGAGGTGTCACATTATGCTGCTGATTGGGACGATACTGTTTGGGGATAAGTCAGGGGCAGGTGTGCACTGGAAATTTCTACCATTGCTTCGTGATTTTGTTAATATTGGACAGTATAGTTGGGGTTCGGCATGCCTAGCACACCTTTACAGGGCGTTATGCAGGGCATCTCGTTATAACTGTAAGGAAATAGATGGTCCACTAACACTGCTGCTGGGTTGGGCTTGGATCCGATTGCCATATCTATCGCCGCTTCCTAGAGAACCCCGCAGTTTTCCACTTGCAAACAGGTAATATTATGTTACAATTTATCCATTTCTTGATATTTAACATTCAGTTGAGCTAATTGATAACATAAGCTTAGGTGGCGTAACTGGGAGCGTGGGGACCGACGATATAGATATCTGAAGCTAGCTCACTTTAGGAAGGCCTTTGATGAACTTCAGGATGGCCAGGTGTGTTTTAATTAAAGAAGCATTACTTTTGGGAATATTGGGCTTCGACAAAACCAGTAGTCATTGTGTTA
>NC_029794.2:13346142-13352934 GCF_000816755.2 Arachis ipaensis | reverse complement strand
TGCTGAAATCTACATGCAATCGGTTGTCTGGAGCGCTACAGTTCCATTGGTGTCGTTTGAATGTATCGAGTGGCATGCCACGGATAGGTTCAGGCGACAGTTCGGTTTCGTTCAGGGAGTACCTTCTCAGGAACAGAAATTGGATAAGGCTCATGGAGAGACTCTGACTGGACCTAAAAATCTTAACTGGGCCACGACACCGACTCATTCAAATTGGGTAATGCATTGGACCAATCGGTATCACTACGTTCTTTCTGAACCTCCCATGCCTTCACAGCCTTCCTTGGATACCTACCTGAACTGGTACCGATCAACATATGGGAACCGCTTAGCCTTGTCGAATCTTGCGGGTGAAGAGAATGATGAAGGTAACCAGGATCTGGATGTGGGCAATGAGGATATGGATGAGGGTAATGAAGATACCGATGAGGGTAGTCAGGATATGGATGAGGACAATGAAGAGCAGGAGCAACATATATCACCTCCAGTTCCGCCTCCACAAGAACAACCTCAGGCCTCAACCCAGTATCTACCTCAGCCACAGTTCACCCCATCATTTCCAGTACAGCAACAATATTGGGGTATGTCACAGTTTGAAATAGGTGATGGAACTTCTTTCAGCCAGTTGCTTGGGTTCATGTCCGCAGAAGGAGCACATTCACAACATGGCGATCTGCCTGATTTCATGCCTGGCAGGTATTCGTTAGATGCAAGGTATCCAGGCCATACCTCATCCGTTGCTTCTGGAGGCTTTGTATCTGTTGACTCTAGTAGGAGTGACGGTGGACGAGGTGTTCTGAACAGTCAAAATCCTAACCGATGTAACATGGCACGGGTTGAGGAAGATACTAACGCACTCGAACAAGAAACCGATGCGTATCTAGTAGATGACCCGGATGAAGAGGGCGATGACGACGAGGATGAAATTGAAGAGTTCGATGAGGATGAAGAATCTCGCAACGATGGTATTATGTTTACTATTTTGCATTACATATTCCATGACTTATTTACTTTCTTTGCATAAATGGCATATCTTATTGGATTTTGCTTCTTGATTTGTGGTATTCATGTTGGTATTTGAATATGTAATGTGCTGCACATACTTGTTTATTCAAAATTTTTTACAGGTCAGGCACGTAGTCCAGATGACAACGTCAAAGGTTACAATCTGAGGATTGATCCGCCACGTCGGAGTGCTAATCGTTTCACCCCTTCTGTCTTCAAAAAAGCGGCCAAGAAATGCAAAAACTTTGTGAAGGATGTAAAGTGGAAAATGAGAAAATAGTTCTTTCCTTTTGTTTAGAGTTATTTGTTTTTGTTAAACTTAATGTATTGATGACGTTATGTAATGTTATGAGTTATATGTATTTGTTAGATATTATGTACTGTGATGACTTTATGTAATGTTTAGAGTTATTTGTATTGGTTAGACATTATGTGATGATGACAATATTTTATCATTTAGACTTATTTGTATGTGTTGGACCTTATATAGAGTACTTTATATGTGTTGGACATTATTGATGTATCAGCCATCTGGAGCATGTAATAATGTCTCTTAAAACCTTAATATAGATATAGCATAATACTAGAGTGTCATTAATTATAAGGTTACATATAGTAGGTCATGTTACCTCAATTTGCTCAGTCAAGTTTTATTATACAATATCATATAAAAATGATTAACAAGCCTCCTTTTTAATTTAAAATTCTTATTCTTATTTATAGTATCACTAAAATATATTTCAAAGCAGTTGTAGGACATTGTTTGATTTAAAATACAAAAATCAAATTTTCCGATGTTTGTTTTAGAAATTTTAAAAAAAATAAAATATATTTTAAGCTGAAATCTAACATTTCAATTTCTGTTTTTAAAAAATATATAAAGGAAAAAAATCTAGATTATACTCTAATTTTTGTTTGAACAAATTAAAAACTTTAAAAGATGGAATAATACTAGAGTGTCATTAATTATAAGGTTACATATAGCAGGTCATGTTACCTCCATTTGCTCAGTCAGGTTTTATTATACAATATCATATTAAAAATGTGAACCTAGGGGGCTTCTCTGTTGGTATTTGAACCAACAAACTGACGGCATCTGCTTCGACTATGTCCCTCAGCACCACATAGAGTACATCGCCTAGGACGACGTAACATCCTCGTGTCCATCTCATTCAGAAAACGCGTCATCCTGGGACGACCTTTTGACACCCGTCGCATGTACGGATTCGGTATGAACCGAGGTCCGTTGTAAGCAGGCCATGTGGTGGGATTACCTAGTGGCCTAAACCGTGCTCGGTACACCCGCCGCACTTGATCCATCTTATACACATCATGAACATAAAGTCGCCAATCAAGTCGCTGGTTGGCACAACATGCGAACACATGTCGACAGGGGATCCGGTCCACCTGGAACTCACCACAGTCACATCGAAGGCTACGTAGATCAACTGCAAACTCTAGCCCACTTGGCATCTCACGAACCTCAAAGACCTCATTCTGGCGGTCAAAGCAACTAACCTGTATGTTTCCTGATGCAAGTTGGTTTGCATGCAACTTCGATGTCACTATCTCAGAAAACACATGGCCAGCATTGATCCGGGCTTCCGCCTCCGCTCTTTTACGGGTGAACAACTCATTTAGCCTGTAGAATGTTGCCTTCACAAGAGCTGTAATGGGAAGATTGCGAGCACCCTTCAAAACTGAGTTGATGCACTCCACTAGATTCGTTGTCATGTGACCCCATCGGTACCCGCCATCAAAGGCCAGTGCGTACTGTTCGCGAGGAATTCGGTCTAACCAGTTTGTGTATGCCTCGCCGCGGTCCCTTAAACGCTGGTAACGCACATCGTACTCCCGCACCGTCCTCGAATACCCTAGCAGATCAAAGCATGTAGAAAGCAAAGTAATTAAATTCAATAGATTTATTTAAGGCACATCTACTAATAATTTCCTTAAATTTAGTAAATGTTTACCGATGTTAACGACCAATTTTTGTAGGTAAGGTGCCTTGAATTTTCTCAGAAAATTCGACTTTATATGCCTGATGCAAAACATATGAAAAGCTCTAGGAGGTGACCAAGCTCCGTTACTTCGTTCGACAGCTGAATTTATGGACTCGTGCCTGTCAGATATTAGACCCACTCCATCCCGAGTAACAACATGTTGACGGAGGTTACTTAGGAAAAAATGCCATGCATCAGAAGTCTCTCCCTCAACAATAGCAAACGCAATCGGAACGATATTGTTGTTTCCATCCTGGGAAACTGCCACAAGCAGACAACCCTTATACTTTCCGTACAAGTGAGTACCATCTACCTGGACAATTGGCTTACAATGTCTGAATGCCCTAATACAAGGGTAATAACTCCAGAATACACGATGCAGTACCCGAATATCACCCACCAAGTCATCGCCTTGATATACAGGCATAGTCTCAAAATGGACAACAGCTGATGGCTCCTTGTGACACATGGCCTCAAACCATATAGGCAAGGCTTCATACGATGCTTCCCAACCTCCAAATATTTTTTCTATTGCTCTCTGCTTAGCCAACCATGCTTTCCGGTAACTGACGGTGTAGTTGAATTTCGATTGCACTTCAGCTATTACTGATTTTACCTTTAAGGAGGGATCAACTTCAACCAGTGGCTTTATTGCTTCTGCAATTGTGATAGAGTCCAGTTTCGAATGATCCTGTGAAATGGTGGCTGTGGTACAGGTGTGGCTACCATTATACCTCCTTATAACCCAACAGTACTTCCTGCTAATCAAGCTAACCCTGATAAGCCAATCACACCCTGACCCATACTGTGTACACTTGGCATAAAATGTCAACGGCTCAGACTCATATACCCGGTAGTCTACGCTTCGTCGTATGGTATACTCCTTAACCGCCTTAATAACAGCTTCCCTGGAACTGAACTCCATCCCAACGACGAATTCACCATCTGCGACCATAGGAATTTCTGCTGGGACAAATGCCATAAGATAAATTTCATTAATACGCAGCAAATGTAAAAAACCAGTATGCTTTACTTCAAAAACGTTTAACATTTTATGATATCACACTAAACAACATAAGCATATCAGCAGCAAATGTAAAAAACCGGACCGGACCGACCGGTTCGACCGAAAAACCAAACGAACCGTGCCGGTCCATGCCGGTTCATGCCATTTGAACCGTACAATAGATTGAAGCTGTGCCGATAATTGTTACAAACTCATGCAACTTGCTACAACCATATCTTATACAGCATAAACATTATTTCCTAATAAGCACATGAAGCATATAAAAGAAAAAAAATAAATTCCTCAATCAATGTGTAACTACAAAAACACTTATACCACGATTACGTACCTGCAGTCATATATTCCGGAAATTCAGGAACATGCATGGCTTCCAAGTCTAAAACTCGCATGAATGATGGCTCCTCAAACGGCACTTCGTTTGCAAGTGCATTTGCCACTTCTGTCACATCTGGGCACATGGTTCTCTCACCTTGATCTTCATCACCATCTGGAACAGCAAATTCATAGTTGCTTTCGAACTCTTCTTCACTGTCACTATTATAATCTTCCTGTAGAATATTCCGGTCAGCCTCAGATTGTTCAAACTCAACATACAACTCGATGAACGAGATCTGAGACCGGTTTTCAATATACATTGAAAACATCTCCTGCATGCTTGCATCGTCCGTCACATATTTGGATTGATACTGTACGAATCCACCAAACACCTGTATGGGATATCTGTATAGAATACATGATATATTTCTTGCCCTCTCAGAACCAATTTTTTCACAGATTACTCCTTTGAGCTCCTCAAATGAGATAACAAAAGGAATAACAATATCTACTGGGCTCTCACAAATAAATTTTACTCCTTCAGCCGTTTCTAACAAAATCTGACCAAAATAAAATAGTTTTAGCTGAACTCGGTCACTCATTTTTTTCACTCACCATAAAAGAAACATAAGCTTAGTCTTAGATACTACATTATCAAAATCAAAACTGAAAAAAAGAGAGAGTGTTGAAGAAGAAGGAAGACGCAGCCGTTGAAGAAGAAGGAAGACCCACATTCTGTCCCACCTACCAGTTCACTTCACCCTTTTATATCACAACCTTTGAGGAACTCGAACCCTACGACTAGGTTAACTTGAACCAAAAAAAAAAAATTTCTAAGACCGAACTCGGACCATTCGATTTCTATGTTTCCTTGCCACACGGAGGGTCCGAGTTCATTGATCACCAATTCGT
Source organism: Arachis ipaensis (assembly GCF_000816755.2). NCBI lineage: Eukaryota > Viridiplantae > Streptophyta > Magnoliopsida > Fabales > Fabaceae > Arachis > Arachis ipaensis. The sequence goes on along the minus strand of NC_029794.2, from coordinate 13,347,672 downwards.
ACTCTCACCTAAGAACTCGGACCGTGAGATTTCATACCAATTCCTAGGATGTCAACTCGTTGGGTCCGATTCCTTGTACTTGGAGTTCTATCCGGTTGCCAAACAAATCGGACCGTGCGATTTGTTTATAAAATTTTCAAATCCAAAGAACTCGCACGGTCCGAGTTCTTTCATCTCAAACTGACAAAAATTATGTCCCATATATATGTGTAGTCCCCCCTAACTCCATATCCACGCATAGCACACACATGCCCTCCATAACGATAAAATTGAGCCTCTGCTCTACTCTATTGCATTTACCTTTAACTGCTGGTTTGCATTTAAAAATTCAAACACTTTCCACTTTAATAGGATAGATTAGATTATTAATTAAGTGCGTTATACTCCGACAAGATAGAAAATTTTGAAATTGAAGCTAATTATAATTTACTAATTAAGTATAGCCCACTCTAAATAATCATTATAGCCACAAAGTTGACAACACAAAATAAAGTGTAAAAAATAAATTACTAGCTAATTAACCACCCTTTATTTATCCTTAGAATTTATTTGACCAGTGTTTGATTGGTAAACACAAGTTCCACTTTCACAAAATTGTTATTTATGAATTAATGAACATTACTATATCTGCCACTTCAATAAGCAAAGAATGATTACTTTTATTGGTACGTTGATGCTTCTTTTTATTTCTTTTAGTGCCTCTAAAGTTTAGGCATGAAGCCTCTTTTGATTCCTAGAGCAGTGATAATACTGCATCATCATATGCGTTTGACAGTCAAATTGTGCAGCTTGTGGCCAAGCTTGTTGCATACTTGCATTCATTTTCTTCCCAGTCAATTGCTTCCTTATCAAATTTTGTTAGTGCACGGTTCAAATTAATTTACTTTAAAATATTTTATAATCAAAGTTTAACTGATGAAACAAGACAAACAGTCTTCTGTAAATATGTAAATCCAAGTTGTAAATTTACACTTTAAGTGTCACGATAGCTCAATAGAGAAGCTATCTACTGGTATATTCCACTAGAAAAATTGACAAGTATTAAGTTGTGTTTTGTGACCTCACCAATTATATACAGAGTCGAGACATTTCTTGTTTAATTAAGAATTCTAAATGCTCTTGTATTCATGTTCTGTTTTCTTCTTCTACTGTATATTATTCAGTAAACACAACTAAACTATTCTTTATTGTAACAATAGTGAAAACTCACGTGGAGTTATCTTTATGTAAAGTTGTTAATTAAAAATCATTAGATAATTTAACATATTTAACTAAATTGTTATTTAACGACTCTCAAGTCACAACTATTAACTTTACATAAAGACAACTACACGTAAGTCTTCAGTTTTATCAATATTTCTCTTCCAAATATATTTACATGAATTAAGTTCACTAATTGTTTCTTTTAAGATACTAGGGACTTATGCAGTATGCATACGGTGTCCAAATGCTGGTGTTTCATAGTTGATAACGATTAGAATAGTTTCTTGTTGAGATATATAGCTTCTTTTAAAAAAATATACATATTAC
>NC_029794.2:13335223-13345995 GCF_000816755.2 Arachis ipaensis | reverse complement strand
GTCCGGTTCATGCCATTTGAACCGTACAATAGCTTGAAGCTGTGCCGATAATTGATACAAACTCATGCAATTTGCTACAACCATATCTTATACAACATAAATATTATTTCCTAATAAGCACATGAAGCATATAAAAGAAAAAAAATAAATTCCTCAATCAATGTGTAACTACAAAAACACTTATACCACGATTACGTACCTGCAGTCATATATTCCGGAAATTCAGGAACATGCATGGCTTCCAAGTCTAAAACTCGCATGAATGATGGCTCCTCAAACGGCACTTCGTTTGCAAGTGCATTTGCCACTTCTGTCACATCTGGGCACATGGTTCTCTCACCTTGATCTTCATCACCATCCGGAACAGCAAATTCATAGTTGCTTTCGAACTCTTCTTCACTGTCACTATTATAATCTTCCTGTAGAATATTCCGGTCAGCCTCAGATTGTTCAAACTCAACATACAACTCAATGAACGAGATCTGAGACCGGTTTTCAATATACATTGAAAACATCTCCTGCATGCTTGCATCGTCCGTCACATATTTGGATTGATACTGTACGAATCCACCAAACACCTGTATGGGATATCTGTATAGAATACATGATATATTTCTTGCCCTCTCAGAACCAATTTTTTCACGGATTACTCCTTTGAGCTCCTCAAATGAGATAACAAAAGGAATAACAATATCTACTGGGCTCTCACAAATAAATTTTACTCCTTCAGCCGTTTCTAACAAAATCTGACCAAAATAAAATAATTTTAGCTGAACTCGGTCACTCATTTTTCTCACTCACCATAAAAGAAACATAAGCTTGCTCTTAGATACTACATTATCAAAATCAAAACTGAAAAAAAGAGAGAGTTTTGAAGAAGAAGGAAGACGCAGCCGTTGAAGAAGAAGGAAGACCCACATTCTGTCCCACCTACCAGTTCACTTCACCCTTTTATATCACAACCTTTGAGGAACTCGAACCCTACGACTAGGTTTAGTTGAACCAAAAAAAAATTTTTCTCAGACCGAACTCGGACCATCAGATTTTTATGTTTCCTTGCCACACGGAGGGTCCGAGTTCATTGATCACCAATTCGTACTCTCACCTAAGAACTCGGACCGTGAGATTTCATACCAATTCCTAGGATGTCAACTCGTTGGGTCCGATTCCTTGTACTTGGAGTTCTATCCGGCTGCCAAACAAATCGGACCGTGCGATTTGTTTATAAAGTTTTCAAATCCAAAGAACTCGCACGGTCCGAGTTCCTTCATCTCACACTGACAAAAATTCTGTCCCATATATGTGTGTAGTCCCCCCTAACTCCATATCCACGCAAAGCACACACATGCCCTCCATAACGATAAAATTGAGCCTCTAAAAGAAAAGGTAAGCCAAATTTAATATTTAATTTGTATCCCTTTTAGTATAAATTTGATTACGTAAACGTATAATAATTTTATATTTTATATTCATCATGATACGAGCAAATATAAATGGATTAGCAATGAGTTATAGCTCAAATGACATAGTTTTCTTATACTCAATTAAGATGTTGCGAGTTCGAGTTTCTTATTTTTTGTAAAAAAAAAAAATATAAATGGATTAAAGTATTTAAAATTTAATTCAATAACTATTTTATTGGTAAAATGCCATTTAATTTGCCAATGAGTTATAGCTCAAATGGCATAATCTCCCAATACTCAATTAAGAGGTTGCGAATTCGAGTTTCCTATCTTCAGTAAAAAAAAAAGTGCCATTTAATTTAGGTCCTAAAAAGTTGTATATACAGTAGTTACGTTATACGAGTTTTTTTTTTTTAAATAAAATAAAAAATTTTATTATTTTTTTAAATTCAATATTTCAACCTTAATTTTAGGAATGTGATTTTTTTTGTTAGAGTGAATTCGCCTAACCCCTATGATTTTATAGAATTCGTTACACTCTCTAGCAAACTTCACCCAAATTTTCAAAAATTATAATTTTAAAGTCATTATCATCGTCTACAATAATATATAAGAATGCAGTAAAGTACACAAACAATAAGCATAACTTTTTTAATGTTGCCGGCATCAATAACAATCATTATCATCGTTTTCAGAAATATACAAGTACACAGCAATAAGTCATATTTAACCAGAATTTTTTTAATTATAAATTAAAAAAATAACTATTTTTCAAAAAAAAAAATACGACTTATTCTTGTGTATTCCTATGTACTTTGGAGACGATGATAATGGTTACCATTGTTAACCTTCCAACTTTTTTTCCTCACCCAATCTGATATTTATGAAGAAGCATATTGAAGTTCGTAGGGGATAAGGCGAACTTTATAAAAATATAGAAGTTTGCCGGGTCAGGCAAACTCTGTAAAAATTATAGAGTTCGCCGAGAGATGCGGCGAACTTGCCCTACATGCAAAAAATAAAATAAAAAAAATCGTATTTGGGGAATTAAAGTTGAAAAATCGGGTTTAGGGAAATAATTATTTTTTTATTTTATTTCAGAAAAATCCTACATTATACATACTGTTCGGTTGCTCGGGTGTTTGGTGGATCGGTAAGGTGAATAATGGAGTAAGGGAATGAGAGGATTTGGACCTGGGCGTGAGTTGCTGGAGCGGCGCGTTCGGCCTATTCGTCGGTCTGTCGGCGGGTGGAGCCATCTGCAAGGACACTCCGATGCTAAAGTCGGAGTCCGTACTTTTGGAAAAACTCAACAAAGGTTCAAAACAAGAACCTGTCTAACAGCGGAAGCACCAGAAATAATTTTTCCACAACCTGTGCAATTAAATAGACAATACCAAAGATATTCCAAGTAGCAAATATAATGGCAGAAATTAAATAATCAGACACCAGAATTTTAACGTGGAAAAACCCCCAAAAGAGGGACAAAAAACCCACGGGACCTAGTCCAATAAAATCTTCCACTATCAGAATAATGGGTATACAAACAGTCTTCCTAGTGACACTAGGGCATCTCAACAATCAACAAAATACATCATCAAAACTGATGGAATCAACATAAACCCTCCACAAAGTGGGTATCTCAAATCAGGCAAAAGAGAAGGCAATACAACTAGCAAGTTATATCCTAATGTTCATCTCTACACCAGGAATAACATACTAAAATTTCATAAGAAATGGAGTAAGTTTACCAAGTCAATGTGATTAAGGTTGGCATGCCCTTTTCTCCCAAATTTTCTCTTCTCCCTCGACGGCGTGCTTTCTGTTTCCTTCTTTTTCATTCAAAAGAATGAAACTCTTCTCTCTCACTGTGGCTGTTAGCCACTTCTTTTATTTATTTATTATTTGTTTTTCTTTTTTTTTTCTTTTAAAAACTGTGGACCCTACTTGGTTGGGGACCCACCAACAAATCTCCCCCTCACCAACTCAAGTGGGGATAGGCTGCTCCACTAAGCCCGCCTTCTCTTTACAGGAATCAAACTTCACTGCAGGTAAACTCTTAGTCATCATATCTGAACTATTATCATCAGTATGGATCTTCTCAAGTGCATATGACTTCATCTCAAGCGCTTGACGTATCCAATGATACCTAACCTCTATGTGCTTCGATCTGGAATGAAACGTCGGATTCTTGCTGAGATGGATAGCACTCTGACTGTCACAAAATAACACAAATTTCTCTTGATTGATGCCTAACTCTTGTAGAAATTTCTTCATCCACAAGAGTTCCTTAGAAGCTTCAACAACAACAATGTATTCTGCCTCTGTAGTAGACAAAGCAACACATTTCTGAAGTCGAGATTGCCACGACACAGCTCCCCCTGCAAAAAGTCATCATATAACCAGAAGTAGACTTCCTTGAATCAAGATCCCCAGCCATATCCGCATCTATGTAACCATCCAACATAGGTTGGCCACTTCCAAAGCATAAACAAACTCTAGAAGTACCATTAAGGTATCTGAGATTCCACTTCACTGCTTGCCAGTGTTCCTTGCCAGGATTAGAGAGAAACCGACTAACAACTCCAACAGCATGAGCAATATCCGGCCTGGTGCAAACCATAGCATACATCAAACTGCCAACTACAGATGCATATGGAATCTTCTTCATTTCTGCTTTCTCTTTCTCACTTGTAGGACATTGCTGCGAACTCAGCTTGAAATGACTAGCAAGTGGAGTACTAACAGGTTTGGAATTACTCATGCTAAACCTCTCTAAAACCTTCTCAATATACTTCTGCTGTGACAACCACAGTTTCCCATTCTTCCTGTCACGAGTGATACTCATGCCAAGGATTTTCTTTACAGGACCCAAATCCTTCATAGCAAAGGACCTGATCAAGTCTTTCTTAAGACTTTCAATCTTCTTAGTATCATGACCAACAATCAACATCTCATCAACATAAAGCAAGAGAATTATAAAATCACCATCAGAGAATTTCTTAACATACACACAAGGATCAGAAGAAGTCTTACTGTACCCATGACCTTCCATGAAGGAATCAAACTTCGTGTACCACTGCCTTGGTGCTTGCTTCAGCCCATATAAGCTCTTCTTCAACTTGCATACAAGGTGCTCATTTCCTTTAACCTCGAAACCCTCTGGTTGCTCCATATAGATTTCTTTATCTATGTCACCGTGAAGGAATGCAGTCTTCACATCAAGCTGCTCAACCTCTAAATTCAAGCTAGCCGCCAATCCAAGCACAACTCGAATAGAGGACATCTTCACAACTGGAGAGAAAATCTCCTCAAAATCAATACCTTTCTTTTGCTCAAAGCCTTTCACAACCAATCGAGCTTTGTACCTTAGCCGTGAGACATTTTCATCTGCTTTAAACTTGAATACCCATTTATTCTTGAATGCTCTCTTACCCTTCGGCAACTTCACCAATTCAAAAGTATGATTCTCATGCAAGGATTTTATTTTTTCTTGCATGGCCTTCAACCAATCTTCCTTATGCTCATCAGACATAGCCTCCTGGTAGCTCTCTGGCTCCCCAGTCTCAGTGTTCATCACATACTCATGAAGAGAGTATTTCTGAGAAGGATGACGCTCTCTAGTAGATCTTCTCAATTCAGGCTCAACTGGTGGTTCAGGTGGAACTTCAACATCTGGCACCTCAGGTTAAGGTGTAGGTTCATCATGCGAATCATCACCATCATTATCAACTTTTACATCTCCCCCATCAACAGGAGGTCTAGTGGAAGGACCAGGTTCATCATCAACAGAACGTCTAACAGTTATTGTTGGCTTATCTGTCTTCTCAAGATCTTCAATAGTTTGGTCTTCAAGAAAAATCACATCTCGGCTTCTAATTATCTTCTTGCTCATCGGATCCCATAATCTGTAACCAAAGTTTTCGTGACCATAACCCATGAAGATACACTGCTTTGACTTTCCATCAAGTTTAGACCTTTCATCTCTTGGAATGTGAACAAAAGCTCTGCAACCGAACACTCTCAAGTGACTATAGGAGACATCTTTCCCTCTCCAAACTTTCTCTGGAACATCACCATTTAGTGGAACTGAAGGAGAAAGCTTGATCAAATCTATTGCAGTCCTCATTGCTTCACCCCAAAAGGATTTAGGCAACTTTGTATGAGAGAGCATACACCTAACTCTATCATTAATAGTACGATTCATTCTCTCAGCAACTCCATTATGTTGAGGAGTCTTAGGAACCGTCTTCTCAAGCTTGATCCCATGTCCTTTACAATACTCTTCAAACGGACCCCTGTATTCACCACTATTATCTGCTCAAACACATTTCAATTTCCTTCCTGTTTCTCTTTCAACACTTACATGAAAGTGTTTGAAGATACCGAGCACCTGGTCTTTAGATTTCAAAACAAAAGCCCACACTTTTCGAGAATAATCATCAATAAAAGTAACAAAATATGATGCACCACCTAGTATCTTAGCATCCATAGTGCAAACATCAGTGTGAACTAAATCTAGAACATGTGATCTCCTATGAGGTCCAGAACTATGAAATGATACTCTAGCATGCTTTCCAACAAAACAATGAGTGCAAGTATTTAAAGTTGTACCTTTCACTGGAAGTGAGTGCTTCTTGGCCAAGACGCTTAATCATTTCTTGTTCAAGTGACAAAGACGTATGTGCCACAAATCAGAAGAGGAATCATCAGCTATATTCACATCTTCTTTGCACAACTTTGCTTGCAACCAGTAGAGAGTAGTGAGACTATTGTCTTCTCTAACAACAATGAGAGCCCCTTTGGTAATCTTACATTTTCCACTACCAAAGGAAGTGCAATACCCCTCTTGATCCAATGCCTTCACTAAAATGAGATTGAACCGCATATCTGGCGCATGCCTAACATTCTTCAACTGCAACTTGCATCCCATATTAGTTTCAAGCCACATATCACCCATAACAATAATATCACACACTCCTTTATCTCCCAATTTGATCTTGCCAAAATTTCCAGCAGTATAGGAAGTGAAAAATTCATGCCTCGGAGTGACATGACATGAGGCACCAGAGTCCATAATCCAAGTGGAATCATCACAGACAAGATTCACATAATTTTTATCATATGTGATAAGAACATCTTCATAAACGATAGCAGCAGTTTCTTTATCACTATCTTTACCTTTGTCTACATTTTTTCCTCTTGATTGTTCTCTTTTCAAGAACTTACAATACCTCTTGATATGCCCCGGCTTGCCACAATGGTGACAAATGAACTCCTTTTTTTTGGCTTGTACTTTCCTCTTGACTTGCTTCGACTCTCTGACATGTCAGAACTGTGAGGTTTTCTACTTTGACTTCTCCCCTGTGACTCTGAAACAAGTGCATCTGAATGGGAGGAGGCATTAGTCAAACCTCGCTCTCTTCTTCTGACTTCTTCATTCAACATGCTCTCTTTAACCATTGCTAACGTCAACTTTCCTTTTGGAGCTGAGTTAGTCAGTGTCACAACCAGAACTTCCTAACTATCAGGCAAAGAGCTCAACAACAACAAGGCTTGCAACTCATCATTCAAAGTGATTTCATTATTTGTCAGTTGGTTCACTATCTCTTGAAAAATGCTCAAGTGCTCCAGCATTGATTTACCTTCAACATACTTCATATTGACAAGCTTCCTGATCAAGAACGCTTTGTTTTGCACATTCTTCCTCTCATATAACTCCTTCAATTTCTTCCACATCTTCTCAGCATTCGTTTCAGTGTCAACATGTGGATACACATTAAGATCAAGCCATTGCCTAATCAAAGCAACTGCCTTCCGATTCAGCTTCTTCCATTCAGCATCGGATTTAGTACCTTTGGATTTATCTCCTTCCACAGGATCATACAAGTCCTTACTATACAACATATCTTCCATGAGGGTCTTCCAACTTGAATAATTTTGGGAATTCAATTTGACCATATTCGGTCCATGAGTATTTTCCTCCATTTAATCAGCACAGAAATAAAGAACCAAAGCTCTAGATACCACTTTGTTGGGAAAACTCAACAAAGGTTCAAAACAAGAACCTATCTAACAGCGGAAGCACCAGAAATAATTTTCCCACAACCTGTGCGATTAAATAGACAATACCAAAGATGTTCCAAGTAGCAAATATAATGGCAGAAATTAAATAATCAGACACCAGAATTTTAACGTGGAAAAACCCTCCAAAAGAGGGACAAAAAACCCACGGGACCTAGTCCAGTAAAATCTTCCACTATCAGAATAATGGATATACAAACAGTCTTCCTAGTGACACTAGGGCATCTCAACAATCAACAGAATACATCATCAAAACTGATGGAATCAACATAAACCCTCCACAAAGTGGGTATCTCAAATCAGGCAAAAGAGAAGGCAATACAACTAGCAAGTTATATCCTAATGTTCATCTCTACACCAGGAATAACATACTAAAATTTCATAAGAAATGGAGCAAGTTTACCAGGTCAATGTGATCAAGGTTGGCATGCCCTTTTCCCCCAAATTTTCTCTTCTCCCTCGATGGCGTGCTTTCTATTTCCTTCTTTTTCATTCAAAAGAATGAAACTCTTCTCTCTCACCATGGCTGTTAGCCACTTCTTTTATTTATTTATTATTTGTTTTTTTTTTAAAACTGTGGGCCCCACTTGGTTGGAGACCCACCAACACGTACGAATAGGCGACCAATTATGGTTAGAAGGGTGACGTACCTCTGGGAGGGGTAGATCCCTCCCAATTTATACCTTGTACTCGGGTGGGTCCCTTGTGACCAGGCCCACCTACTTGGAAGTTTCTGCTAGCTATGCAAATTTTTTGTGGAGTGGGAGGTAACGTGCGGTCGCCTCTTGATCTGGGTCGGTGGACCCGTCGGGTCGGTGACTTGGGACGAACTCGGGTCATGATTGGGCTGGGCCGGAATACATACAAATTTTTTTGGCCATTCAAATTCAATTAAGTTGGTCCAAGTTCAACAAAAATTTATTTCAAATTAGAGAGTGTGTAAACACGCGCTCCTGCAACTGTTCAGTAGTATGAAAAATGCTTTTTCTCTCTCGATCAAAACTAAAACGATCAAACTTCAAAGGCGATCAAAATCTTCGCAAAAACTCAAAGAAATCTCAAAGCTATTTTTGAAATCTTCACCAAGAGACACAGAAACAGAAAACAAAAAATTATTGAAGGTGCTGTTCACTAATCGTCCAATTATTTCACTTTTCTCTTTCCCATTTTTGATCGCAAAACACTAGATAGTCAAATTTCTGTTTATTTAATAGATTGATTTTGTGTTCTTGCGTTAAATTACATGTTAATGTTCTCATTATATTGTTCATTTGGTGATAACTTTGTTAGATGGTGTAAAAATGTTACGTAATATTTCTCGTATAATTTAACCTAGCTATATTTGCATGTATTTGAGGGATTTGAATGTGTTTTTTTTTTCATATTTGAGTGTTTCTATGTTTTAAAGTGAGTTCGTGTACGGTAATTAGTAACAATTTTCGGTGTATTTTGTCTAAATTGAGGTGCACTTAGTATTGTTGTACTCTTTTTGTTGTAACTAGACAACAGAATATTATTGTAGTGCTTCTAATGTTATTTTGTGCATGTTTGAGTGATTTGTATATATTTTTGTCCATTTTTAAAGGATTTTGTTCATGAATTTTTTGTAACTAGTTTATAGAATTTTGTTCTAATACTTTTGGTGACATTTTGTGCATGTTTGATTGAGTTGCATGTCTTTTTGAACTGACATTATTTGATAGAGTTGATAGTCAAAATCGTCCCTAAAAGATACCTCGATCTTCATTTTCGTCTCCCAAGATAAAATTAATCAAATTCGTCCCCAAAAGATAACCAACCTGATCGCATTAGTCCTTCCGTCATCTCCTGCGCTGAGGTGGCCAATGCTCGCTGACATGGCCTGTTAACTGCCAGCGTGGCACTCGCTTAGTGTACCCTCTTGTTGCTGATAAGATAAGTTTATTAGATAAATTCAAATCAGTCCCTAAGTCCATGAACTCTAATCCCAAATTGCACTCAAGGCATGGATTGCTCATCATCATCATTATATGCCTCGTGGTAGTTGCTATTGCTGCTTTCTTCTCATCTCATCCTTCATGTTGACATCATGTAATGTGGTCTCCTTACACTCATCCAGCTCCATATCTGTCAACTGTTTGTTGGATTTCTGAGGTAATATCGTCTCTAATAATTGACATTGGTTGGAAAAAAGGAACCTTGAGTCTGAAAAATCCATATTAAACTTGATGTGAAGACAACCTAGTACATTTTTAGTTTTCGAACCAAAATCCTTCGTAATGGCTTCCCAGAAGCAACACACACAACCATGGAAAGAATATGTCATGGATCCAACACCCCAGTTCACCTCCCCTGACTACCAACCATCAAATAAACTTCAAGTAGTAATCAAAATTTTATTTTGTGTATCATTGTTTATTTCATACCTTTAAATTAAATACCAAATTCCATATTCCATATTTTGTGTATCATTGTTTGCTTGGCTCTTGTATTGGATTAATATAAGTAATGATGTTTCAGGGTAAGATAGCAGTAATAACGGGTGGCGACTCCGGAATAGGAAGTGTTGTACGCAACTTGTTTGCATTGGAGGGTGCAACCGTGGCCTTCACCTAGTGAAGGGCCAGAAAGACAAGGACGCGAAGGACAAGCATGAGAGCTGCGACAGAATCTGTGGCGAGGAGCGGCGTTAATGATAGACTTTGTTCTACTTTGGGCGACGGCTATGATGCAAACGACGTCAATGCGCTGGCGATGGCAGCGTTGAAGGCGTAGGTAGTGACGCGGGCGGCAGTAGGGACAACCTAGGAACATGGAATCTGCTATCGATGTGAGGTTCGATTCCTTTGGATTTGAGATTAGGGTTCATGAATTTAGGTACTGATTTGAATTGATCTAATAAACTTATCTTATCAGCAACAAGAAGGTACACTAAGCGAGTGCCATGCTGGCAGTTAATAGGCCATGTCAGCGAGCGTTAGCCACCTCAGCACAGGAGATGACGGAAGGACTAAAGCGATCAGGTTGGTTATCTTTTGGGAACGAATTTGATTAATTTTATCTTTCGGGGATGAAAATGAAAATCGAAGTATCTTTTAGGGACGATTTTGACTATTAATTCTTATTTGATGCAATCAAAAAATAATAGCAGTGCATTTAATTTATCTTTCGATATATTTCATGTAAATTGAGATGCACTTAATATTATTGTCTTTTAATTATAATTCATCAAAGTAGTTGTTGTTAATTTTTTTAAGATAATTTTATTTTTTTATTTCTAAATACAATTAAAGAAAGTTTTGATCG
>NC_029794.2:13321226-13335181 GCF_000816755.2 Arachis ipaensis | reverse complement strand
GTCAATAATTTAATAAATATATAAAAAAATTAATTATGATTCAGAAGTTAATAACACCCAAGTCGTTTGTTTTTTTATACAGTTTCAAAAATTTAGGCCGTCGGTATTTTATTATGCAAATTACTCTCTCTTTCTCTCTCACATTCATTTTTGGACTTATACATTGTATTTGTTAGTGTTTTATTTGATTTTTGGTTTTTTTTGAGAGAATATCGAATCAAAATTGTATTAAGATCTCAATTTAGAGAACAGATATGATTCTTCTGAAAAAGAGTAAATTCGACTCAAAAATTATTTAGTAATAATGTAAAAGCAAATTGTGTCAAGATATTGGTGGCAAATTTATGACGAAAAAAATAAAATAAATAAAAAGAAAACTTTAAATAAATGAATGTGTAAAAAATTTGAATTTGAATGGAAATAGAATAACAACAAAAATGTAAAGAAATGAAAGGAACTGAATCAAACACAATAAAAATAAATAAATTAAAAGATGACTTACAACATTCACATGTATTTGTACTCCATATTTTTTCATTATGTCACTAAGATTGGAAATTTTTATGAGTTTATATAATGATATGGTTAGGGCTACACATGGATCGGATAATATCCGCATATCCGTGGTAATTATCCGCATCCGATCCGAATTTTACGGATATTATCCGATCCGCACTATGGTAGAATCGGATTACAGATTTGGCAGTGATATCCACAGATCTGCATATCCGCACATCTCATATAAATAGCATTGTTTAAGAAAGTAAACCCTAATGTGATATGAATTTTAGTGTGTTGTTTTATGAATTTTATGATATCTTGTTTTTAGTTTTTTATATTGTACTTTAATTTAGAATAATTAAACTTAGATCTTGTGTTATTATTTTTCTTTTGTTATTTAAGAGAACTTTTATTGATAATATTTTGAGTAAATAGACTTAAACAGGTGAAAAAATAAATTTTTTAGAGCAAAAAAGGGTCTTAAAACAATTTTTTTGAATTATGCGGATATACCTAATATCCGATCCGATCTGACCCGCAAGTATGCGGATCGGATCGGATCCAACTTGAAAAAATGCGGATATCATATCCGATCCGATCCGATGAGTGCAGTGCAGATCAGATAGAATTATAGGCTATATCTGATCCGATCCGATCCGTGTGCAACCCTAGATATGGTGTTGTTAATTAAAATTTCAGAGTCTTTCTAAGTTCCTCTTATTTATAAATCACGAAGATAGACTTACCCTTAAATGATCTCTTATTTATAAATCACGAAGATAGACTCACCCTTAAATGATCTTGACCACGATCTGATTTCTTTATCATAACTGATACGTCCCCACATACCTCGGCCATCCAAAAAGCTCGGAACGTAATCAGATAAGATCGGGCCCACTTATCCGAAAATAAGAAACGTGCTTAAACAAAGCTGATCGCCAAAACAGAATGTGATAACCAACCCCTAAACTCGGACTTATCCACGAGAAACAGGTAAAACAACGTCTATAAAGCCGAACTAATATTCTCGGCTAAGGATCAGGTTCTATTATCAGTCTTCATATTTTACTTGATACACTTACTAGAGATTATTATTGACTTGAGCGTCGGAGTATCTTTTTCAGGTATTTCTTCCGCGATGTTTGATCCTGGTCGACGTATAGCTCTTCCTCTCCGCCATCAGTTTGCTCGAAATTGGTAAAACTCGGCCACCCCAGTACTCAGACGAAACACTTGGCGCCCACCGTGGGGCCCAGAATATATCTAACCCTACTATACTCTTTGTTTAGTCTTTTACTCTGTTTTGCAGGATTCCCGATCCTCGAAGATGGCTGACAATGAGAATCCTCAACCCACACAAGCTGAGCTCCTAGCTCAAATCGCTGAACTTCAGGCAGAAGTGCGGAGGATAGCCAAGTTATCTGCACAGAACAACGGAAAACACAAGGGAGAAAGCTCCAAAAGCTCGGCCCAGGGCAACACAAATCCCCTAAACATCACCCCGCCGAAGGAAAAGCTAACCCTCGACAATCCCTTTTTCAAAGAAATCACAAAGTTCCAGATGCCAAAAAATTTTGTGTTACCCACAGCGCTTGAGCCGTACAAGGGGTTCGGCGACCCCCGAGCTCATGTCAAGAAATTTCAAGCCATGATGTTTTTTAACGGCGCTAACAATGAGCCTGTGCTCTGCCAAGCTTTTCCTACTTACCTTGATGGTGCTACATTACTCTGGTTTTCTAAGTTGTCTGCAGGTTCAATTTCTTCCTTTGAGGAACTGGCGAGATCGTTCATCGATTACTTTGCTGCGTCAAGAATATATGTGCACGGATCAGATTATCTAGGCACCATCAAGAAAGGCCAACACGAAAGCCTAAAAGACTACATGACTCGATTTGCTGAAGCAACCATGGAGATTCAAGAATTGGATCCGGCGGTCCACCTGCATGCCCTCAAAGCCAGCCTCAGACCAAGCAAATTTTGCGAAACAATTGCAATAACAAAACCAAAAACGCTAGAAGAATTCCGAGAAAGGGCTGCAGGCCAGATGAAAATTGAAGAGCTCCACGAAGCCCAAAAAACAGACAAACAACCGCACAGAAGGGATGAGGACAAAATGTTCAGACCACCAAATAACAAAGAGCAGAAGAAGCCCTTCAAGCTCACACCAAAATTCAATACTTACACCAGGTTCAACACCAAAAGAGAGAACATCATCAAAGAGATTCTCAATGCCAAAATCGTGAAACCACCAGCTCGGGCAGGGAGTTACTAAGACCAAAGGTTCGTGGATAGGAGCATACATTGCGCTTTCCATCAGAAGTTCGGACACACCACGGATGACTGTATCGTCGCGAAAGACCTGCTCGAAAGACTAGCACGCCAAGGACTCCTAGACAAATATGTCGAAGGTCGAAAATCCAAAGGGGTCAACTCAGACAGAGACAAACACAAACAAACAGCAGCAGACAAGGACAAAAGGGAACAGACAACACCCAACCCGCCCAAAAGAATCATCAACCACATATCAGGAGGCTATGCAGGTGGAGGTGGTACAACCTCGGCCAGAAAACGAAGCTATAAAGCAATGTTGGCAATCGAAGGAACACTGCATCCGAAGAAAGAGGAGGACCCCGACGTCACAATATCATTCAATCAGTCAGACTTCAAGTCGGCAACCCCTAACCTCGACGACCCAGAGTAATCTCCATCCAAGTTGGAGAATTGTTGGTAAGAAAAACACTACTGGACCCAGGTAGTAGCACTGATGTTTTATTTTATTCTACCTTTTAAAAAAATGAAATTATCAGAAAAAACAATTCAACCTTCCTCTGGAGAGCTGATTGGGTTCTCCGGAGAGAGGGTCCCCATCATGGGACATATATGGCTGAAGACAACAATGTGAGAGATCCCTATGTCAAAATCCATTGATATCCAATACTTAATAATAGACTGTTATAGCCCTTATAATATTATCATCGGAAGACCCGCCTGAATATATTCAGGGCAGTAGTGTCCACTTTACACCTATATGTCAAGTTTCCGGTGCAGGAAAACAGGATAGCAAGAGTATACGCCGATCACCAAGAAGCTCGGCAATGTTACAATGCCAATTTGAAGCAAAACCAGATAAAACAGACAGCTCGGCCACAAGTCCAAGCAATACACAATACTGGCGAGATCCTAACGTTAGTCGAGCCAATGGACAACCTCCACCGAGTAACACTAACAGCGGATGAAAAGCAGTACACATACATTGGAGAAGCACTAAAGGGGGGAAGAACGGACAAAACTCATAGAAATACTGCGTCAGAACGCCGATCTATTTGCATGGACACCAGACGACATGCCAGGAATAAGCCCAGAAGTTATCTGCCACAAATTAGCAATTGACAAAAAAATCCGACCAGTGGCACAAAAGAAAAGAAACCTCGGAGAAGAGAAAAAACAAGCAGCACTAGAAGAAACTAAGAAACTCCTCAACGCAGGTTTCATCAGAGAAATCTGCTTCACCACATGGCTCTCAAATGTGGTAATGGTAAGGAAAAACTCAAGTAAATGGCGCATGTGCGTCGACTTAACAAATTTAAACAAAGCTTGCCCTAAAGATGCTTACCCATTACCTTGCATTGATAAATTAGTTGATAATGCTTCCAGTTTCAAAAGCTTGAGTTTTATGGATGCATACTCTGGTTACAACCAGATTCTAATACACCCAGAGGACCAAAGCAAAACAGCTTTTATAACAGAACATGGAAATTTTTGTTTTAAGGTAATGGCTTTTGGCTTAAAGAATGCAGGGGCGACGTATCAAAGACTAATGGACAAAGTATTCCAACAGCAAATAGGTCAGAATATGGAAATTTACGTAGATGATATGGTAGCAAAAAGCCCGCACAGGGATCACATTGTGACGACCTAGTAGAAGTCTTCAAACAAGTACGAGCTTATAACATGAGGCTCAACCCAGACAAATGTGCCTTTGGAGTTCAAGGGGGAAAATTCCTTGGCTTCATGCTAATCTCACGAGGGATAGAAGCCAACCCAGAGAAATGTAATGCAGTATTGAACATGACAAGTCCAAAGACAATAAAAGAAGTCCAACAACTAGCAGGGAGAATAGCTGCCCTGTCACGTTTCCTACCCGCAGTGGCAAACCGATCTTATCATTTCTTTCAAATATTCTCTAAGTGTAAGAAATTCACATGGACGGAGGAATGCGAAAACTCCTTTATGGAGCTCAAATAGCTCTTAACATCACCCCCAATACTCCAGAGACCAGAAACAGGTAAGCCATTGTATTTATATTTATCAGTATCTAACCATGCTATAAGCTCGGTACTAGTGATTGAAACAGGGAAAAAGCAAAATGCAGTATACTTTATTAGTAGGATACTACAACCAACAGAAACAAGGTACCCAAAAATTGCACAGCTGGTGTTGGCACTGATCACCACGGCAAGGAGATTACGACACTACTTCCAGAGTCACACAATAATAGTACGAACAGACCAGCCCCTAAGGCAGATACTAACTAGACCCGGGCTCGCAGGACGATTAATCAAATGGTCCGTCGAACTCTCTGAGTTTGACATTCAGTACGAATCAAGGAAAACCCTGAAATCACAAGTACTTGTCGACTTTGTATCAGAGATGACTAATGAAACACAACTCACAGAAGCTAGTTGGAGTATACATGTAGATGGAGCTTCAAACAGAGAAGGCAGCGGAGCAAGGATACTACTAAAGGAAGGAGACAAAGTGATAGCCGAGCAATCACTACAGTTCCGCTTCATCGCAAGTAACAATCAAGCGGAGTATGAGGCTCTGCTAGCAGGACTGAAACTCGCCCAACAACTAAAGATATCTCGAATAATGGTTTACTGTTACTCTTCCCTAGTAGTGCATCAAATCAAAGGCGAGTACCAGGTAAAAGATCCTTTGTTAGAGAAATATTGGCTCATAACAAAGGATCTCATCTCAAAATTCAGCAAATTTGATATTATTCATGTAAACCGAGAACAAAACACCAGGGCCGACGTGTTATCCAAATTAGCCACAATTAGGCAAACAGAAAACACACCGGCGCTATCCCAGCTAACACTTGATAAGCCGAGTTTCGAGCAGGAAACAGTTTTAAACATCATGCAGGTACAAGATTGGAGAACACATTTTCTCAATTACATTAACACAGGTGCCATACCAAACGAGGAGCCAAACTTGCCGCTCTTCTGAAGAAAAGCAAGCTTCTACACAGTAGTCGGAAATACCCTGTACAGACGAGGACACTCCCAACCACTCCTCAAATGCATCAGCAAGGATGAAGCTAAAGAAGTTATGGCAGAAACGCACGAAGGAGTTTGTGGAAACCACATCGGCGGCCGAGCACTGGCAGCGAAAATATTACGAATAGGATACTACTGGCCGACGATAAAAAGGGATTGTATTTCAAAAGTCAAGGCATGTGACAATTGTCAAAAGCACGCCACCATTTCAGAGATCCCAGCCGAAGAGCTCCACACCATAGAGGTAAGCTGGCCTTTCGATAGGTGGGGACTGGACATCCTTGGACCTTTCCTCAAAGCGTCGGACCAGGTAAAGTTCCTTTTAGTATCAATAGACTATTTCTCTAAGTGGATAGAAGCACAACCACTAGCACACATAACGGCTGATAAGGTGAGATCTTTCCTATGGAAAAACATCATATGTAGATATGGCATCCCAAGAGAGATAATCTCGGACAACGGGAGACAATTTACGGACCATAAAATCGCTGCTTTCCTAACAAATTTTAACATTAAACATCACTTCAGCTCAGTCGAGCACCCGCAAACCAACGGGCAAGTTGAATCAGCTAACAGAATTATCTTGCAGGGCTTAAAGAAAAAACTCGGTGAAGCCAAGGGGGAGTGGGCCGACCTCATTCTAGAAATCTTGTGGAGCTACAATACCACCGTCCAATCCGCTACAGGAGAAACTCCTTTCAAGCTCGTGTATGGTGCAAAAGCACTAATCCCAGTAGAGGTCAGCATCCCAACATTAAGGGTCGAGCTTTACAATCAACCAAACAATTTGCAAACTCGAATAGCTGAGCTGGATCTCGTGGAAGAAGAAAGAGACATTTCAGCCATAAAACAACAAGCTAGGAAACAGTTCATAAAATGAAGACACAACAAAAGAGTAATTCACAAGTCCTTCAATGAAGGAGGCCTTGTACTCAGACGAACAGAAGAAGTGCGGAAACCTCCAACACATGAAAAATTAGCAGCAAATTGGGAAGGACCGCTCCGAGTATTTAAAAACCTCGGCAAGGGGGCTTATAAGCTAGAAACCCTAAGAGGATATCAACTTCCAAGGACATGAAATGTCTCCTCACTTAGGGAATATCAATCATGATTATACACTGTATTACGCGGATGAAGGTACTCTTTTTTCCCCTTCGAAGGTTTTTTCCCACACCACATGGGTTTTACTCGAAGAGGGTTTTAACGAGGCCGGACGCCCCCAAATCATTGTACAAACGTCATTACTATTGCAAAAAAAAATTTTAGTGTTATCATATCCTGGATAACTAACATATCTTATAATCAAAGAGCTAACAGTCAAACAAAACCGAGCTTCATACTCAGAAACCAACAAAAGCCGAGAATAATACTCAGAAATATCCAAAAAGCAAAACAAACAGAGCTAAACACATGTCCAATGCCAAAGAGCCATACATAAGTTTACTAAACAAAACATAAATAAAAAGGCCTAATCAGCCTTGTCACCAATGCTGGACTCCTCACTATCATCTCCAGCAGCAGCCTCAACATCCATAAGCTGGCCATTCACAACCACCTTGGTCGCATCGAGCTTTGTCACATTAGTCTCAGGAAACAACACCCTGACCTGAGACACAGCACGTTCAAAGCCTTGCGCAAAGGCCTCATAGACCTTGGTCTCCAACCCTTTTCCGCCTTAACAGTCTTCACTTCTTCAGCAGAAGAAAGTTGAAGACGCCTTTCCTCAACAAGCTCTGACTCCTTCAATCTCAGAGAAGAAGACAGCTCGACAATAGTTTTCTCCTTTTCCTCCACAGCCAAGGATAGCTCGGCGACATCCAGAGCAGCTTTATTTTCCTTTTCAAGAGCGAGCTCTTGAGCACGCCCAACGGCCACAATCCTGGCACCAATCACCTGCAGAGTACAACAGAAGAGAAAACATCATAACAATGCAAAAAATAATAATAATAACTGAACAAGGTGACACATACCTGCAAAAAGCGACTTGTCCCAACATGACCAACTTCGTCAATCATTTTCAGATCATCAGGAAAACAGCAGAGCTCATCAGCCATCACAGAGAAAGGATACAATTTTCCCCACAAAGACCGAGCATGCACGTCCCCCAGATAACCGTGCAACTGTTTTTGCGATTCATACGCCGACTCCACCATCTGAAGCTCAGCAGATGAATCCCCTTTAGCCTGAAGAGTTTCAACCTTTTCTCTCACATGACCCCTTTTTCGCTTGGGTCCATGGGACGGATCAGGAAGACCTAAAACGACCTTCTCAGCATTAGTAGTTGATCCCTCCTTCTCAACCTTCCTTCTTTGGTTGAAAAACGACTTCAGCCCAGCAGTAGTAATAGTCGGCGCCTTATCACCTGCACAACAATCAACAAGGTAAGAACACACGAGGACAAGACAGCAACAAAACAATAACAACTAATTTACATAGGTAATTTAGAACATCTTGCCTATCAGTATCCCATTTTAACAACTCGGATACAGACAATAATCCTTTCGGACCCAACATTTCAAACAAAAACTCCATCACAATCTGATCATTGATAGACCTATCATCCACATCCAAGACTTGCATCGGATCGGGACACCATGACAAAGGAAATTTTTCCACAAGATACTCGTTCAAGTAAAAAGGAAACTCTTCAGGCACACTCCTAACCTTAACAAACATAGTTTTGAAATCCTTAAAAGAAGACTTGTAAAGACCAAAGATGGAACGACGAGGATAACTATTCAAGTTAACCCAAAGACCTCGACCAACTTCTTTAGCCCGAAAAAGTGAAAAGAATAACCGCAGAGATGGAGGCTGTTCAAGGAATTCCATCAGCACCTCAAAAGCGCAGCCCTCAGAAACCCCCATGAATTTGGGTGAAGCTGACTAGGGGAATAATTCAACCAATAAAGAACACCACACTCAAAATCGGTGAAGGGGAGCTTAACACCTAACTCAGTGAACAAGCAACTATACATGTAAAAAAAGGACCAATCATCACAATGATGGAAAACACGGTCACCATCCTCGCAAGGAAGTATTTCTATCCTAATACCACTACCACTCCTAACCCAAACATTGGAACCCAGTAAATCAACAGCTTCCCTATCACTAAACTGCGAAATAAAACCCCTAACCCTAGCATCAACCCAGCCGTATAAATCACCTTCATCAGTGCAAACCTTTTTGCCTTCCATGAAGTAAAAACAAGAAAACCAAACAAGGAAAGAAGAGACAGAAAACACAGATTAGCACTCACCTTTTTTACTCAT
Organism: Arachis ipaensis; assembly: GCF_000816755.2. Classification (NCBI taxonomy): domain Eukaryota; kingdom Viridiplantae; phylum Streptophyta; class Magnoliopsida; order Fabales; family Fabaceae; genus Arachis; species Arachis ipaensis. The sequence goes on along the minus strand of NC_029794.2, from coordinate 13,326,129 downwards.
TTCTTATCAGAAAACAAACAATGTCACAAAAAAAAAAAAAAACAAAGAGCAAATGTAGAAGGCATGCTCATTACAAGCACATAAGGCACACAAGGCAGTTACATCCGAAACGTCAACTCCCCATCCCAACCATTCAAAAACCCACGATCAAAACCCCTCAATCACACGGTCAGGGGCTCCTTGGAAGATGCAGCACACGTCAAATCAATCACTCCTTAAAGCGCGAACAACGAAGCAAGCATTGAATGCTGCAAACGTTTCAAATCCAGCAATAGAACTAAGCCGAGCTTGGGAGCTGAAGGGCGCAGACGCCCAAACAAATCCTTGGCCAAGGTATATGACATTACCGAGGAAAAAGCTCGCCTTTGTTCTGTCCAAACCAAGGCAAGCTTGGGGCTATGATACGTCCCCACATACCTCGGCCATCCAAAAAGCTCGGAACGTAATCAGATAAGATCGGGCCCACTTATCCGAAAATAAGAAACGTGCTTAAACAAAGCTGATCACCAAAACAGAATGCGATAACCAACCCCTAAACTCGGACTTATCCACGGAAAACAGGTAAAACAACATCTATAAAGCCGAACTAATATTCTCGACTAAGATCAGGTTCTATTCTCAGTCTTCATATTTTACCTGATACACTTACTAGAGATTATTATTGACTTGAGCGGCAGAGTATCTTTTGCAGGTATTTCTGCCGCAATGATCGATTCTGGCGGACGTATAGCTCTTCCTTTCCACCAGTAGTCTGTTCGAAATTGCTAAAGTTTGGCCACCCCAATACTCGGACGAAACAATAACCTTGTCTTGACCCTAAAAAATCTTTATCGTAATATTCCACATTTTATTTTGTCTCATTCTTCAAGCTCCATATTTTTACAGTGTATCCATATTTACCACGTGATATATCCTGGTTTCGACCCTATTTCCTTTCCTTAATTCCTTAAATCATTAAGCCTTCGACTTCGATTATCCTTTATTCCTGCTATGGTCGAAGGGGAATTCTTCTATGGCCAACTATTCATGCCATATTTCAATGAATTATGGTTAAATTTTTTTATATGTCGAAATTTGTGCTAACAGCTAGCAACCGCCAAGAAATATAGTATAATTTTTGTCTTATAAAATTAATTTATTTTGTTGTAAAATCATATTTTAAACTGAAACAAATGATTAATATAAATATAACTAACTTCTAAATAAAAACCAATTGTATTATTTTATATATTTAGGATAAAGACTCGAAGTTATTATATGATGAATGTGTAGAATTGGAGGGGGAAAATTATTGTGTGTAAACATCGGTAAAATTATTCGGATTTTATCAACAGAGGATTAGTCGACGACCCGACATTCTAGCGAACCAAATCTTAACCCATCGCTGCTAGTTTAATTGACGAAGTTAATTAGGTTTGAGTTTTCCCTGAATAAGATTGAGTTTCTATTTCCAACGTAACCTAAAAAATATAATATTAATATACCAAGACATGCTAAAGCTAGTTATAATCAATAAAATTAATCAATCTGTTATTCCAATTCCTTTAAAGAAAATTAGTCTATCTCACTAAACACTCCATTCATACAATGGAGACGTTCTTTTGATCAGAATCAGGTGCAACTGTTTTGGCTAATATTTAATTTGGATAAATGGCAAGTAGAACTTGAGAGATTGGATTTGGATTACTGTTACAGGCTTACAGCTCATCAAGACTAGGATTGAATAATATATTATAACACATAGCCACCCCTTATTTCATCATCCATTTTATTTGGACACAATTTTTGCATAAAGCCACAATAAAAACGCTTTATTAAACAAATATAGTAAAATTAATTGATCTGCGCATTATAATTCAACCTAACTGTTCTATAATTCAAACATTATTATAAAAGAACGTTATTATAATTCGAGAAAGTCTAAGGGTGAGTAAATTTTGTGATTTTTAGCCATCAATTAGCTATTAATGATATTTTTTATGGTACGAGATTGCATCTAATGGTGTAGAATTATTCAATTTCTTTTTTATGGTTAAGTGCTGGCCAGAATTTAACAAAAGTACTGGCCCCTAGCACTCCTCTTATAATTCAGTTATAACTTCCAGTTTGTAGAGTTTAAATTATTCTCCACGTCCAAGCAATTTTAACATTTAAATTCATCCAAATAATTTTGGATCATGCGCTTCTTTTTTTGGTTTTTTTCTCTTCTCGTGCTTTATTTTCTTCTTCATTATATATATCGTTGTTATTGTTAAATTTTTGTCATGTTGATGATATTGTTCGATCCAAAATTAATTTTAGATGTGTTTCTATTCACAATTCAATCCTATTTGTGTGCTTTTTTTTTTTACTGAGTTTATGTATTGCAATTATTATGTAATCGGTTTATTTCTAACTTAATTGTGTCGCAGTCCATTATGTAATTTTGGTTTATTTTTGAGTGAATTAAGGTGCATTTGGACTCCTCGTCCTGCACAATTCAAAACTCCTTCTCCTCTTTCTCCTCATCTTTTAATGTTTCTTCTTCTTTTTCATCTTTTTCTTATTCATCTTCATCTTCATCTTCACCTTCTTATTTTATTTTTTTAAAATTCTTTTTTATTTACTCTCTTGAGAAGAATAGAATTAAGAAAAAAAGAAGAAAATATCAAACAAAAAAGAAGAAACATATTAATGACGTTGTCTGATCCAAAATTGATTTTGAATGTGTTTTTATTCACGATTCAGTTTTATTTGTGTGCTTATTTTCAAACTGAGTTTATGTCTCACAATCACATTATGGTAAATTTTGGTTCATTTCTGAGTTAATTGTGTCGCAATTGTTATGTAATTTCGGTTCATTTCTGAGTTAATTGTGTCGCAGTCCATTATGTAATTTCGGTTTATTTATGAGTTAATTGTGTCACAATCATTATATAATTTTGGTTCATTTCTGAGTGAATTAATGTGCATTTGAACTCATTTTTCTGTACAATTCAAAACTCCTTCTCCTCTTCCTCCTCATCTTCTGTTGTTGCTTCTTCTTCTTTTTCATCTTTTTCCTTTTCATCTTCTCTTTCTTTTTTTAATTTTCTTATAGTTCTTCTTATTTCACTTTCTTAAGAGGAATAAAACCAAAAAAAGAGAAAAAATATCAAACAAAAAATAAGAAGAAACACATTAATGATGTTGTTTGATCCAAAATTGATTTTGAATGTGTTTTTGTTCATGATTCAGTTTTGTTTGTACATTTGTTTTCAAACTGAGTTTATGTGTCGCAATCATTATGGTAAATTTTAGTTTATTTCTGAGTTAATTGTGTCGCAATTGTGTCACGGTCCATTATGTAATTTCGGTTCATTTTTGAGTTAATTGTGTCGCAAACATTATATAATTTTGGTTCATTTCTGAGTGAATTAAAATGCATTTGGACTCGTTCTCCTGCACAATCCAAAACTCTTTCTTCTCTTCCTCCTTCACTTTCTACTGTAATAACAACAATAATAGCAGTAACAAAAGAATGATGACAAAAAAACACGCGAATAAGAAGAAGAAGAAGAAAAAGGAGGAATAGAAGAAAAAGGAGAAAGAGTAGGAGAAGAAGAAGAAGGAGAAAGAGCAAGAGGAGGAGGAGGAAAAACGCGAAGAAGAAGACAACGATGACGATAACGTAAATAATGTGTACGTGTAATTCCAAGAGTGGTTTTTGTTGGTATTGGATCTACTTAGTTAGATTTAGATGATAATATTATTTAAATGTATAAAAAATCTGTTATAGTTTATTTAAATCTGATCAACAGTTATATTTTAGTAACATTTATAGAAGATAAACATTTTTAGAAAAAAAATGTATATTTTGAATTAATCTTAATTTTACATCAGAATATATCAAACACTTGTTTAGATGTCAGAATATTTTTTAGGGATATTCACACTTGAATCTTAATTAATTAATTTTAAAGTGAATTGAGTTATATAAGTGGTGATCAACCGTGGAAGAACATTAATAATATTCTTATATAGTAGTTATTTGGGAGAGAAAATGAAGGTTAACCACAACATCCTCAATTCAAATTAAATATACCGAAGATGACAATTCACAATTGATCACGAGTGTTTTATTATTCTTCAGTCCTGACTCCTGACAAATAATATATTCTGTCTCCTTATTTTTAGTAGTATATATAGCACCAATAAATCTTTTGGTTCTGCTATATATTAAGACGTGCTACTAATTTTAAACCAGTCAACTCAATTATTAGAATAATTTTCCCATGATTTGCAAGAAATTACTCTAGCGTGAGGAATCTGGAAAATTTTTTAGGCATATCACTGATTCTAGGAAGACTAGAGAGCGCCACATATTTCAAGAAACAGGGGTTGAGAACGTCCACAGCAGGACGCTTTTGAGCTCCCAAGAATGGAATTCCAATGATTTTTGTGAGTGTTGATGACAATGCTAAAGATGTCAATAAGAATTGTTAGATTTTATGTAAACAAATATCTTTTATTTTTTAATTATTTGTGCTCCACTCTTTTGTGTTGAACTTCTTTTGTTTCAAAAAAAAATTGTGGTAGCAAGAATGTTTACGGTTGGAATTGATTTTGAATTAAAAATTTTATTTAACTTGAATATTAATTTTATTTGTGATGTAATTTAGATTGGATATTTTTTTAAAAAAATTTGATTAAATTTTAAGTAATTTGGATTAGATTGGATTTGTAATTTTATAAATTAAAAAAATTAAATACACACAACAAGTTTTAATATCAAATTTTAAATAACCAATAATAATATAATAAATCTCAATAATATTTTAAAAAATTAATAATAACATAACAATAGAAATAAAATTATAGGTTAGTTAAAATAAATAAATAAATAACATTTTGAACATAAAATATTTATTAAATAATAATACAT
>NC_029794.2:13320871-13321190 GCF_000816755.2 Arachis ipaensis | reverse complement strand
TATAGATCTCAAAAGAATTGCAAGACAGGTTTAAGTCTTTAATTAACCTATAAATCTAGGGTTGACGGCAGAGAGAGGTATGGCCGTGTGGTTGTTGGAGCGCCAGACACGAGTCACCAACTCACTGAGTCAATCAATTTCACAGCTCCCAAACACGAAAGTGAGGGAGTGGCCAACTGGAGCCCTACAATTTGAAGCACCTACCTCAGCCTGTGGTTGGTGGACTGGAGAGATGATTAGTAAATTAGGCTTTTGTTAAGAGGAGGATAATGTATTTTCTTTTTTATATTTTATATGTATATTTTTCATTTTTAGTATT
>NC_029794.2:13313442-13320539 GCF_000816755.2 Arachis ipaensis | reverse complement strand
GAAAGAACAGTTTAAATAATGAAGCAACTCTCATCAATTCTATGGTGTGAGTTTAAATGTTGAGAAGAAGAAGAATTGAGATAAGGAAGTTAGAAGATAGCAGTTGAAAGGAAAAAAAAAATTGAGCATGAGAACCAGGGCAATTCACTTAAATAAATTGTTTCACTTTTAAAATTACGTAAATACATTATTTTTAAAACGAAGACGTAAATATATTGTTTCATATATTTATAGAAACCGTTACTGGCAGTAGCGATTTACACAAACACAGAATCCGCTGCTGCCAGCCACTGAAAATCGCTGTTGGCTACCGCAGTTTCTGTATGATTATGGTTGGTCATAAACCGTTACTTCCAATTGGGACACGTGTGTAAATCGCTAGAAGCAGCAGCGGTTTATGTTGAGTATGAAAACAAACAGTAAAACTAATTTTTATCTAAAAAAATAATTACAAAATAAATAATTAATGGTATATACTATTTAAATAATATCATAAATAAAAAAATTTAATTTATCATTTCACAATATAATTTAAAAAATATAAATATGCATGTAATAAATTTTTTATTTGTATTTATTATTAAAAGTGAGACCAAATTACAAAAAAAAATACAATAGTACTCAAAGTATTAAATTATATAAATCAAGACTAATTTTTTTTATTCTCATCTCTTTTAAAATTTATAAATAATAAAATAATTTATTTTTAGCCAAAAGTTCATGAGTTTTAAAAGGGATGAAGATAAAAAAAGGAATGAAGATAAAAAAATTATTTTATAGAAAAATGTATGCTTTAGTGAGTTTTTTACTAAAAATAAATTATTTTATCATTCATGAGTTTTAAAAGGGATGAAGATAAAAAAAAATTAGTCTTAGTTTATATATTTTAGTATTCTGTGAGTATTCACTCTTTGATTTGCAATTTAGTCTTATTTTAATAATAAATACAAATAAAAATTTATTACATGCATATTTATATTTTTTATTTTATTCATCAAAATTATGATGCTATCATTATTATTTATCCAATCAATCAACTATAAAATACAAATAATTTTTATTTTTTGACATAAGACAACAAAGTTGCACAATAAAAAAAAAATATTTAGCTAGAATAGCAAAGAACACAACCCATGTTCCAAACTCTCCCAATCTCCTTTGTATGGTTGATATAAATAAAAGAGAATGAAGTAATTTTTAAAGAGAAAAATATATGATTTAGTGAAGTTTTGACTAAAAATAAATTATTTTATTATTTATAAATTTTAAAAGAGATGAGAATAAAAAAAATTAGTCTTGATTTATATAATTTAATACTTTGAGTATTGTATTTTTTTATTTGTAATTTGGTCTCACTTTTAATAATAAATACAAATAAAAAATTTATTACATGCATATTTATATTTTTTAAATTATATTGTGAAATAATAAATTAAATTTTTTTATTTATAATATTATTTAAATAGTATATACCATTAATTATTTGTTTTATAATTATTTTTTTAGATAAAAATTAGTTTTACTATTTATTTTCATACTCAGCATAAACCGCTGTGTTGTCTCTAGCGGTTTACACACGTGTCTCAATGTACATAAATCGTTACTGGCAGTAGTAGTTTATGACCAACCATAATCATGTGGATTCTGTGTTCATGTGGATTCTGTGTTTATGTAAACCGCTATTGTCAGTAACAGTTTCTCTAGATATATGAAACAATGTATTTGTGTTTTCGTTTTAAAAACAATGCATTTACGTAATTTTAAAAGTGAAACAATTTATTTAGGTGAATTGCTCTGAGAATGAGAAAGAGAGAGAAGAGTTGCATATTGCACTAGAAAGAGAAAATAAAAAGCTTAACTTGCATTAAGTTATTACTATCATTTATATACTAGTTATCTATACTACAAATAATTGATTCTATTCTAACTAAGTAAACAAATTAGAGCCACACATTTCACACTAACTCCTAATCACACAATTAATTTTTAACTATTTTCTATGACTAATTGTAACTACTTTTCTATTATGTAATATCCCTTTCAAATTGAAATTATTTAAGTCTAATAGTCCAAGTTTGGAATGACATGTCTAAAACGGATTAGGGGTCAACGCTTTGGTTAGAATATCTGTAGTTTGATTTTTACTCGAAACAAGTATGAACTTACTTAGTGATTTATTTCTGTCATTTATCCCTCACAATATAACAATCTACTTCGATGAGTTTTGTCTTTTGGTAGAAAATAGAATTTGTGGCTATGTGCAGTATTAATTGACTATTATAGTGTATAGTTACAAGTCTTAATTGTTCAACTTTCGGCTCCTTCAACATATAAGTAAACCACTATGCTTCCTTGTTGTTGAAGCTAGTATTCTATATTTTATGATGTTACCATCTTATTTTGCTTCTTGCTTTTTTATGAGATTATGGATATTTCTAAGAAAAAACAATACCCACTAATTGATCTCGTGAAATTTGGACATATTCCCTAATCACTGTTAGAATTCGGTTGGAATTAAATCTATAGTAGAGAAGAAAAACAATTCTATAGCAAGAGCTCCCTTGAGAGATACCTTAAAACTTTTAGGTTGCGTTTGGTTAGTGTTTTTGAAACACATACACAAATACATAAAAATACATAGACATAAAGATACACAAATTTTATAATGTATTTGGTAATAATGTACAAGACACATATATATAAACCAAATATATTATGTCTTATACATCGGTAATTAAAAAATAATTAGGAATAAAAAAGTCAAATTTTGTGTCCTATACATTCTGTTTCCGTGTCTCAATTTTAAGGAGGAACACTAAATACATGTATTGTGTGTGTATCTGTGTACCATCGACTCAATCTAAATTTGTGTCTCGACAAATAAATAGTGCACGTGTACCACTGTATCTAATAATTAGTGTACATGTCTCAACAAACAAACACAGCCTTAGAGCCACTTCAAAATGTTTATCATTTGCATACTCTAGAACTTGACTTAACTTGGCTATTGTATAACAAATCGCAAGTTGTGTGTTTGTAAGATAGAGAAGTTTCCAATGAGCTTCCTATTCAGGAGTGGAAGTGAGAAGAGTGCCTGAATGCTTGGACAGTTGAGTTGTATAGTCTATAGAAGTTGAAATAGCTTTATCAGCAAGCATTCCATAATATTTGAGTAGGTTAAGAAAATATTTTCATTGACACATAGTGATCCTCATCTTGCTTTGAGCTATCTCCATGCCAAGAAAATACTTCAATTCACCCAGATATTTGATTTTAAACAACTCGTGAATATAATGCTTTATGTGAACAATCTCGGTTAAATCAGTACCAGCAAGCACAAAATCGTCAATATAGACCAAAATGATAGTGAAACCAGTTGAAGAATCCTTAATAAAGAAGTTGTAGTCATGCTTTAAAATCGGACTGAAAGTGTCCTTATAATCAACTCCCATGGTTTGAGTAAATCCATGAGCAACCAATCCGGACTTGTATCTCTCGATGGATCCATCAGGGTTCAGTTTTAATTTGAATACCCATTTGCTCTCTATTACCTTTTTATCCACTAGTAGCTTGGTTAGTGTCCAAGTCATGTTTCTCTTTAAAGCATCTATCTCATCATTAATAGCCTTTATCCAATTTGGATCAACAATGATCTCCTCCTATGTTTTGGACTCTTTATGAATGGATGCATTTTTTTATGTTGATGCTGACTCTTGGGACAACACTTGTGAGATAAGGTTTGAAGGTTGATTGGTGTGAGGTGAGACAGATGAGGATAGTCATGCAATGAAAGTCTTTTAGATATGATGGAAGATTTCTGATTTCAGAAATGCTAATGTCTAAGTTTCTAGTAGAATGAGTATATTTAATTGATGCAGGAGTTTGGTTGACAAATTGTGTAATTGTAATGCTGTGCAAATTATCTAACTGAACAAGTTTAAACTGTTGTGCATGTTGAGATGAAAATGAATGACGTGTATGCTCAAATGGATCAATTTGAATGCAGCGCTGATAAGCAGCAGTGGTGGTTCAATTATATGCACATGGTTTGTTTTTCAGCAAAAGGCAAAAGATTTTCATAAAATGCAACATCCCTTGAAATGAACATGTTTCTATTTACCAAGTCATATATAAGTAGCCATTAACACTAGTTTTGTGACCAAGATAAATACACTTTCTATTTCTTTTGTCTAATTCTTTTCGATGAGCATTCAAGGTTGAAGCATAAGTTAGGCATCTAAACACTCTAAGATAATTAATGTTTAGCAATTTTTCTTTTAGAATCTGATATGGAGAGGAATTTTGCAACACCTCACTAGGAAACCTATTAATAATATGAATAACATGGATTGATGCATAGTTCTAGAGCCTTTTAAGCATATTAGAGTAAAACATGATATCCCTAATGACCTCCAAAATATATTGATATTTTCTTTCTATAATTTTATTTTATTAGCGAGTTTCAACACATGTTGTTTGGTGCACTATGCCCTTAGACTCATAGCATAATTGCAAATTAAATTCATCTCCATTATTAGTTATGATTATTTTAAGAAATTTTTCGATTTGTGTTTGGACAAGAACTACAAAATTTTGCACAAATGACCTAAGTTCAGCTTTGAATTTCATGAAAAATAGCAATGTATATCTACTCTTATCATTAATGACAGTAAAAAAATATGTATCCATTTATTGAGGTAACACCTATAGATCCCTAAATATCCATATGCACTAATAAAAAAAATGGATTCTGAAACAAATAAGCTAAAAGGGAAAGGGTTTCTGTTTTTACTTTGCATAGTAACATGAGTCGCAAGAGTCAATAGGACTCTTATTTGGCTCAGGATGATTCGGTGGTCCCAAAATGTTTGGACCATTTAGTGGTCCCATAACAAAACATATTTTTTAAGTTTTTTTAACAACTGTTACATAGTCCTTTAACTAATTTTAATTATAAATTGACCCCATATATTTTATATAATTATAAAAACGATTTTTTATTTTATAAATAATTAATTTATCATAAATCTATCATGTTCATTAACAATAAAAAACAAAAATAATTTTTTGGCCATTACAATCTATTAAAATATTAAATTTGATTCGTCTCGTTCGCGAGGAATCATAAAATTGTGTTTTCTGCGAAAACCAATCGATTGGAATAATGAATCAATCGATTGAATTATATCTCAATCGATTGGATTACAGTTTACCACTAAACAATCGATTGAAAATTGCCAAAAGCATGGTTTTCGCATAACTCAATCGATTGGTCATACGATCCAATCGATTGAACGATGAATAAAAATTAGATTTTTGTAATTCAATCGATTGTTTAGAATTTCCAATAGATTGAATGCTTCAAAACAACCTGGGTCTCACCAAATTCAATCGATTGCTTTTGTGACTCAATCGGTTGAATTTACCCAAACAATATGAATTTGCCAATTTCAATCGATTGTAGTGTGTGTGAATTCAAATTCAATCGATTGAAATGATAATTCAATCGATTGGAACGCGATGTATTACGCCTATGTCAGTCTTGTTTTCGTTTTTAAAAATTATCTTCTTATTCATCTATCTTATCTTTAAAATTCTATCTTCCTTTTTTAAGGTTTTATTTTGATTTAGATACTCTAATCTTTATCTTTTCCTTAATATTAACATTATAAATTGGTGAATAATCCATCACCAATTATTCAATCCCACCATTAAAATTGTGTATCATTCTCTTTATAAAAAATTTCATTGTTTTTCTTTCGAACATCCATCCATCTACTGAATATCCAATTTTTTTTTTATTTTTTATCCGTCTATTTAATATCCACTTTTTGTTCATCGTTAATTGACAATCACCGTTGCAGCAATCAGCAAAGGTCCAATCAATTTTTTTCATTGTAGTGTTCAGAAAACAATCCATCGTTTTGATTGCAAAATCGAGGTAAGTGGATAGAATCTCTAATTTTCCAATTATTCGTTTCGATACTTTATTCGTAAAATTGATTGTGTAATGAAAAAATGTTTTTTTTTATCTTTTATTAACTGACAAGATATTGAGAATTACTAAAAAGTAAATAGATGTTATTATTTTTTATTACTAATTAGCTAGCAATCAAGGACGGACCTAGAGGGGGCGAGTAGTGGCCTGGACCCCCAAAATTTTAAGAAATTATACTTATATATAAGATTTGTGTTTAAAAAATAAAAACAAATATTAGGTAATTTAATAGTTTTATATGTATTATTTTTCACTATGTAATAGATTTATGTCTTAATTGTTAATTCACTAATATTTTTACCTAACTAATTTAATATCATACCCTCAAGTCTTTGTACCTTTCAAATTAGTTTTTATATAATAATTTCTATATTTATTTTTTTTAAATAATTTGTTTTTTTATATTAATATATTTAACATTCATATTTTTATATTAATAATAACTTAAGTAGTTATGTTTTGGTAATCACATTATGTACTGTAGATATTATTTTCTTGTAAAAAATATTAATTCTTCTAAATTCACATTGGTAAAAGAAAAATTTTATAAAGATATTGTATATCTTGTATTCTACAATGGTACCGTGTCTTTCAATTAATTAATAATTTATAATTTATTTTCAAATTTTTTAAAAACTTTTGAAAGAATGAATTTTAATTAATAAGATATGGGATCATTTTTAGCAAATCCCGTTATAAATTATATGAAATTTTACAAATTTGTAATGTACAATTGTTAAAGTTATATTTATTTATGTAATTATCATATTAAAAATAAAATTGTTGGAAAAAATTATAATTATATGTATCTTAATAAATCTACTAAAAAACTAACTCCAATAACTATATGTTAATTATTTTTATAGATTAAAAAAAATTATATAAAAATTGGCACCTCAGTATTAAAATCTCTGGATCCATCCCTGCTAGCAATATACGAATCTATCTATTTTATGTAATGTTATAAGACGGAGTGTACTGATTTTTTTTTTCATTGGACATTTTAAGATGTCAGGTATATTTACGGACACTGAGATGAATGAGCAATACTAGGAGGACAATGACTTTAACCAACAAGAAGAGCTAGTAAGTGACCAAG
>NC_029794.2:13299072-13313193 GCF_000816755.2 Arachis ipaensis | reverse complement strand
TAATTAGCTAGCAATCAGGGACGGACCTAGAGGGGGCGAGTAGTGGCCTGGACCCCCCAAAATTTTAAGAAATTATACTTATATATAAGATTTGTGTTTAAAAAATAAAAACAAATATTAGGTAATTTAATAGTTTTATATGTATTATTTTTCACTATGTAATAGATTTATGTCTTAATTGTTAATTCACTAATATTTTTACCTAACTAATTTAATATCATACCCTCAAGTCTTTGTACCTTTCAAATTAGTTTTTATATAATAATTTCTATATTTATTTTTTTTAAATAATTTGTTTTTTTATATTAATATATTTAACATTCATATTTTTATATTAATAATAACTTAAGTAGTTATGTTTTGGTAATCACATTATGTACTGTAGATATTATTTTCTTGTAAAAAATATTAATTCTTCTAAATTCACATTGGTAAAAGAAAAATTTTATAAAGATATTGTATATCTTGTATTCTACAATGGTACCGTGTCTTTCAATTAATTAATAATTTATAATTTATTTTCAAATTTTTTAAAAACTTTTGAAAGAATGAATTTTAATTAATAAGATATGGGATCATTTTTAGCAAATCCCGTTATAAATTATATGAAATTTTACAAATTTGTAATGTACAATTGTTAAAGTTATATTTATTTATGTAATTATCATATTAAAAATAAAATTGTTGGAAAAAATTATAATTATATGTATCTTAATAAATCTACTAAAAAACTAACTCCAATAACTATATGTTAATTATTTTTATAGATTAAAAAAAATTATATAAAAATTGGCACCTCAGTATTAAAATCTCTGGATCCATCCCTGCTAGCAATATACGAATCTATCTATTTTATGTAATGTTATAAGACGGAGTGTACTGATTTTTTTTTTCATTGGACATTTTAAGATGTCAGGTATATTTACGGACACTGAGATGAATGAGCAATACTAGGAGGACAATGACTTTAACCAACAAGAAGAGCTAGTAAGTGACCAAGATATGATGGATGAACAGAATGAATTCGAACAAGATTTCAGAGATGAATTTACTGAAGGAGCGTTTTTTTCTGAATCTGATATGTCAGAAGATATCCTTGAAGCCGCTTATGCGGTTGACTCCGTGCAAGACATTACAACTTTGAAATTTAGTGAGAATTTTGCGGAGGAAATTGGCAAATACCACTTTTTTACTTTGCAGCTTGCATTATTTTTATATGAAGTACTCAAAGTCGAAGGGCTTTAGTGCAAGGAAGAGCAAGACCTTCAAGAATAGTACTGGCGAGATATACAAACAAAAGTTTGTATGTCATAGGCAAGGATTCAGGATGGAGAAATATTACACGATGGAAAAAAGGAAGAAGGAGCCTAGATTGGAAACAAGAACTGGATGTGAAGCCCGAATGGATGTTAAATTTGTACCAGAAACTGGAAGGTGGCATATCTTTTATTTGGCATATCTTTTATTTGGCATATCAATGTCATCATTTTTCAATCGATTGGATTGCATTACCAATCGATTGAATTTGGCAAAAGATTCAAAGTCATCACATTTCAATCGATTGGGTATCATTACCAATCGATTGAAGTTGGCAAAAAATTCAACTTCATCACCTTCCAATCGATTGGATTACATTACCAATTGATTGAATTTGGCTAAAACTTCAATTTCATCACTTTCCAATCGATTGTATTTGGCAAATCCATGTTGTTTTCGTGAATTCAATCGATTGGGTAACAAAAACAATCGATTGTTTTGAGGCATTCATTCTATTGGAAAGTATAAACAATCGATTGGTTTAAGCGAAAACCATTTTACCTTACAACTTTCAATCGATTGTTTTGTGATACACTGTAATCCAATCGATTGTTTTGATAAATCAATTGATTGAATTTCAAGGAAACACGAATTGGAAGCCATAGACGAACGCCACGAGATCAAATTTAATATTTTAATGAATTGGAATGACCAAAAGCTTTATTAGGATCAATGGAGGATATAATTTGTTGTTGTTTTTGTTCTTGATTGTTAATAAACATGATAGATTTATGATAAATTAATTATTTATAAAATAAAAAATCGTTTTTATAATTATATAAAATATATGGGGTCAATTTATAATTAAAATTAGTTAAAGGACTATGTAGCAATTGTTAAAAAACTTAAAAAACATGTTTTGTTATGGGACCACTAAGTGGTCCAAACGTTTTGGGACCACCGAATCCTGAGCCGACTTATTTTCAATAAAAGGATAATTTGATTTCATTATATTCAATCTTTGAATTGAAATATGACCTAATCTAAGATGTCATGCTTTTGTTGTGCCCAACGTCCTTGATCCTCCAAGCATTCCTATTGATGCCAATGCTTATTTTATATGACACATGCTTGTTTATGCTAATGTTTTCAAATGCATAAAGTATTCATATTTGTTGAGAGAGAGAGAGTCATATATTCCAAAACTATCATTCATAGTGATAATGAATGATTTTATACCATTTTGATTTTGATCCAAAATTTTAGAGACATAAAAATGTTTAATTTTTTTAAAGAAAAGATTTAGAGAAGTTTAGTTTGTTATCAAATTCGGCTCCACTCGGCTGGTTCGACCGAAAACTCAGTCACTTAGTCGGACCAAATCATTCGTTGAACCGATTATGCAATGAACCCGATGAAATTCGGTTCGATCCAAAAATTTTTTGTTAAAACCGATGATCTTGTCGGTTAATTTAACTTGGTCCGGATCGTGTGTTTTTTTTTTTTTTTAATGTTGAAATCGTTTCTCCGTCATTCGAGCTCTGCACTTAGCAGTCCCTCACGGCCTCACCTTATCACTTCGTCGTCTTTCACCTCACCTCGTTAGTCTGTCATCACTCTTAGCCTCACCTCGTCGCTCTCTCAGCCTCTCACCTCGTCTCCTCACCTCGATCATCGTCGCGGTCCCGTGTCCTTGCCCTGCGTTCACTTTGTCAGCGGTAGAAAGCTCACAGAACCAATCAAGCAGCATCTCTGCATCTGCTCCCTCAGGTCAGTCGGGGGGTGGTGGTGGTCATCAGAAAGCTCACAGAACCAAATACAATTAGAAAGCTCTCTTGTGTCGCAGTCTGGGAACCAGTTAACCAGGTGAGCTTTCTTCAAGTTTTTGTCCCTAGTCTTTTACTAGAATTGTTGTTGAATATGTGAATCTGGTGGTTGCTGATTAATTTAGTTTTTAGAGTTGTTGAACTTGAGCATATTTTAGTTAGTATTGTTATTGAATCTGGTGGTTATTACTATTGTATTTGATTTTTTAGAATAGTTGTTGAATCTGAGCGAATTTTAGTTAGAATTGTTGTTAAATTTGGTGGTTGCTGCTGTTGTATTTAGTTTTTTAGATTTGTTGTTTGTAGATGGTTGCTATGTTGTTAGAATTGCTGTGTTTTTTAGAGCGGTTATTGTTTGTTGCTAGTTTTTTTTTAGAGTTGTTATTTGTTGAATCAGTAAACTTTGGTGGAATAGTGGTGATTGTTGTGTTGCTTAAAAACTTACTTAAGTAAATCTTTTGTTGCTAAAAATATTTTTTTTTCTTTTGCTATAATTTTAAAAATGTCTTCATCTCAAACACCATCAGAAATGCCACCATCTCAAGAACAAGCATCATTAGCAACTCCTACCCCTAATCTTACCACTAAAAGAGCTCATAATAATAGAGGAAAGATTGATCTTGCTTGGGGTCATTGTAAACAAATTGTGAAAAAAAACAGGAAAAATTACTATGATGTGTATATATTGTGACAAACCTGTTAGGAGTGGTGGGATTAATCGATTTAAGTATCACTTGACTGGAAAAAGGAGGAGATGTTGAGAAGTGCAAAAAGGTTCCACCTGCTGTTGCTTATCAATTTGGGTAAAATATTGAAGAATTTATGAATAAGAAAAGGAAAGCTCAAGAAAATTATGCAAAAAATTATAGAGCATGTGATGAGGTTGAAAAAGAATTTGATAGAATAGAAGAGCTTGAAGCACGATAGCAACAACAACAACAACAACAACAACATTCAAAGACAAGGTTGCCACCACCTACAACTAGAAAAGGAAAAAAAACTACTGAAATAGAGACTTTTTTTTTCATCTTCAATGTAAGAATTGCGAATTAATTAATTGATTAATTAACTTAAAATAATAATAATTTAATTGCTCATAATAGGATCCAGAAATTTAGAATATTAATTAGAAAATTTAAATATGATATTTGGACTCAGTAAATTTTTCTGAGTTGGAAAATGTAATTTTTTTCAAAAAATTGCATAAAAAATGCGTACCGATAAATTAACCGGCAGTACTGGCTTAAGTCTGTTCGGTACTGGGCGAGAATGATAAAAACAATAGAAAAAGTTAGGAAATAAATCAAAGTTGAAAATCGGGCGCTAATTTAAAAGGCTTGGCCTAAAATTTGGCCAAACGGGCCAAAAACGCTAACGGATTGGACCGGGCCTAAGTTGGGCCCAACCCCAACATTATATAAGTTAATTAAGTGGCCATTTCAGCCACTTTCACCACATTACAGCAGCTGCAACCTAAGAGAAAGAAGAGAGCAAGGGTTACGAGGTTACTATTCACATCCACATTCAATCGCTCATAACTCGAGCTACGGTGTTCCGATTCACGTACCGTCAGCAGCTATGTGAAGCTCTCGTCGAGTCCGTTAGATTCATTTAACCTAAGAGGTATGATTTTTGAAAATCCTTACCCAGATCTCAGCCCTAAAAAATTCAAAATTTAAAGTTTTGGTTTTGAGTAGATTTTGTGTTTTCAATTGATTAGGTGGTCTCTAAGGTTGGGTTATTGGTGGTTTATGCCCCATACACCATCGAAAAAGGTAAGAAAACTCTTTACCTTTGTGAATTTGTGATTTTGGTAACCCTAAGTTGATTAGTAGTATTTGGTATGATTTTAGTTTAAGTTCTTGCAATTGTTGGCTAATTGGAAGCATTTGGATTGGAATTGGTGATTTGTTGGTGGTTGAAAGCTTGTTGGGCACAAATTTTGGTGTATAGCACATATTGGGAATCGGTCAAGGTATGGTTTCGGTTTTCTCGATGTAATATATAATATTTCTGGACACTTAAGCTAGTGACTCATAGAATAGGTTTTGATTGAATTGATTGTTGGATTTGAGAATGCATGATGGTGTTGTTAAATTGATAATGTGTGATGATGTAAATGCTTGTGATGGTTTTGATCTAGTGACCCATAGGATAGGTTTGGATTGAATAGTAGTGTTTTATGGTGAGATGGACTAAGCTTTGATTTGGTTTGGTTGTAAATTTTGAAGTTTTGAGCACTTAGTGAACTTTGGTAAAAATGGATTTTTGGTGAACTTTGACGGATCATATCTTGAGCTACAATTTTTGAAATTAAATAAATTTTATATCAAATTAAAGATAATTTAAGGAGCTTTAAAACGGTATAAATTTTGTAAAAATTTAAATTTTTTAGAGAAAGATATGATCATTGGAAGTTTGAGTCAGAAATTTGAATTCTGTGATGTTGCAGAATTTGTGATTTCTGGTTTGTGTGCGCACGCCCACAGCTGTGCGCATGCTCTGATTAGTGGCAATTTTTGACTTGTGCGTACACACAACCCCGTGCGCATGCACACTCTGTGAAAATCTAAAAAATGTGCGTACGCACATTCTTGTGCGCACGTACACACAAAGAAGTGCCTACTGTTGGGAGCGCTAGCACACTCTGGTGCGCACACACACCCTGCGAAATTTGCAAGTTGTGCGTATGCACAACCTCGTGCACACGCACACGCCGGGAGTGGCAGTTTGTTCAGGGCAATCACACGGATCTGTGCGTGTATTTAAAATGAAAACTTTTACCTTCTGTGCGTACGCACACTTCTATGTGTACGCACACTTTTTGAAAATTCTTCTGTGCATGCGTACACACACTATCCTGTTTTTCAATAAAAATCTTGTTTTGTCTGTTTTACCTTTCCAACAAGCTTATAAACTTTCGTAACACTTATCTAAGATCTTTTAGCTTGTTTTTAGGTGTCAAAACATGGGGGATGCTTTGGGTAAGTTTAATTAGATATTTTTCTTGTAAAAAGCTTAGAAAACGGAGACTTAAGTTTCTGGAGTACTGAGGACGGATTTGGTTGAGTGAGAAGGCGGAGTATTGTGTTGATGATCACTGACTATGAATTGTGAAAATTATAAATTGATGGTGGTTGAGACGAGTCTGGGACTCAGAATGGAATGATGGATTGCTGATATACTGAATAAAATGATTTCTGAAAACCACTAAATTACTATTTTATACTAAAATTGTTGAGACGCTATGCGCCTGGCAGGGACGGTTTAGTTAATCCCGCCTGTCGAGGTCGTGGCGGCGGCGTAAGGGCGGTGGTTTGTCCCGCTTACGTTGAGATATGAGGTCCGTGGCAAGAGTGTCTCGCTCGCATCCTTTTGGAATCACTATAGCGTGCAGGCACTGACATCCTGGACTGTGATCCGGGCACGATACCTCGGGCGTTCCCAATATGAGACCGAAAGGCGACATCTCCATAGAGGTGTGTCAGGTTGGCATTTGAACTGACAATGTGATATCACAGCCAATAAGACAGGCATTCATCATGTGCATATTCTATCTGATTGCTTGCTTTGTCGACTTGACTTGTTTGCCTAATTGTATAACATGCTTAGTTGCTTCCTGAATTACTCGATATACATGCTCATACTTGTGCTTTACTTGCATTGCTATTACTTGTGTTTTCTACTGGGATTGAGGAGGATCGGAAGGTGGTGGCGATGGAATCGCATGGCGGTTAGGTTGGCAAAAGCTGTGGGACAGCGGTAAAATGATAGTTAGAAATCTCTTAAGTTAGTTTACCCCTTTTTATAAAGGTTTTAAAGTTATGGTTTTAATTTTAGTATGCTTTAAGTTGAATCTTATGATATGAAGCTCTAGGATTGCCTCTGGCATCTTGAGGTCTTATATCTTACATTATTGGGTACTGTTACCATACTGAAAACCTCAGGTTCTCATTCCATACTTTGTTGTTGCTTTTTCAGATGCAGGTCACAATCCACCTCGGTGAGTTGCTTGATGGTGACAGAATGGAGGACCTTTATCATGTTTTGGAGTCCTTTGACTATTTTTATTAGTACTCTCACTTTTGTATTTTATTTGCCTTAGAGGCTTACTTTTTGAGAGACAATCTGTATATGCTGTTTTAACTTTCAAAATTCAGTATGTCTGTATAACACTAGTCGGCCTAAACTTCGCGGGCTGAGGCTGATTTCTTATTACTATTATATCCTCTTATATGTACTCATATTTTGTTATCTTATATTTTTATCTTGTACCTTAAGTTTGTAGCTTTGTGAGAATATTTTGTGCTTTTGTAACTCTATTTTTGGGCCTATTCCTTCATCGGACTTCTAGAATTATTATTCCTTTCTATATATAATATGTATAAGTCTTAGAATTGTCGTAACCTTTAATTAACCTTTGCTTTACGGCATGAAGTAAGGCTTAGGGTAATTAGGGAGTTACATTGCTCCAACCAACTTTAAAAAGTGTATTGCAAAGTAAAGAAATTGTGAAAAAAAAAAAATGTGACATTGCCATTGCAAGATGGATGGTTGATGCTTCTGTGCCATTTAATGCAGTTAATTCAGCATACTACCAACCAATGATTGATGCTATTGCAAACATAGGTGCAGGGTATAAAGGTCCAAACTTTGATAGAGTTTGTGGATATCTGTTGAGTAAGTTGGTGGAGGATGTAAAAAAGATTATTGAACGGTATCGTGAAATTTGGAAGCAAACTAGATGTACTATCATGGCTGATGGATGGACTGATTGTTGTAGGCGCACTTTAATTAACTTCTTAGTTTATTGTCCTAAAGAAACTATCTTCCTAAAGTTTGTTGATGCTTCTCATGCCTCCAAGACTGATGATTTATTGTTTAAGCTTTTTAAGGATGTTCATATAGTGACAGACAATGCTGCAAATTATGTTGCTGCTAAAAGGTTGTTAGAAACTGAATTTCCTAAGTTGTATTGGTCTCCTTGTGTTGCGCATTGTATTAATTTGATGTTGCAAGATATTGAAAAGTTGAATGAAGTAAGTGAGACAGTTTCACATGCTTCAAAAATTACTAAATACATATATAATCATTGTCATCCATTGTATCTGATGAGGAAGTTTACTGGTGGGCAAAAAATACTTCATCCAGCTCCAACTCGCTTTGCTACCAATTTCATAGCTTTAGAGAGTATTCTGGCTCAAAAAGATGCATTAAGAGCTATGGTAACTTCTAAAGAATGGACAATCTTAGCCTACTCCAAAGAAGCTAAAACTAAAATATTTGTGGATCAAGTTTTAGACTCTAAATTTTGGAATTTATGTATAGATATTATCAAGCTTACTGAGCCACTTGTTTGTGTGTTCCGTATTGTGGATAATGAAGATAAAACTACAATGGATTTTCTTTATTAAACTTTTTATAAGGCTAGAGAAGAGATGGTGAAGAGGTTTCAACGAAGAAAGAAGATTGTGGAGCCTTACTTGAAAATGTTGGATACTCATTAGGATTCACAACTTCGCAAAATTCTTTATGCTGCTGGCTATTGGTTAAATCCTGCTTTTCGATTCAATGCTGATAAATTTAAAAAACATAAGTAAACTACTTCTGGCCTACTAGATGTAATTGAGAAATATGTATAAGGTGATCCAAAATTGAATTCTAAGTTGACAAGTGAGATGAGAATATATAAAAATATTGAAGATGATTTTGGAAGACAATCTGCACTACGTGAACGAAGCACAGTGATGCCAGGTAAATATTTTATTTGATTTTTATCTTTTTTTATTAGTTTATTTAATTAAAAAAGCTAATAGTAATGCATTGCCTCTTTTAATTTTAAGACCAATGGTAGGAATCTTATAAAATTGGAGCACCAAATTTACAAAAGTTAGCCATTCGTGTTTTAATTTTTAAGGCCCAGTTTGGATAAATAACTTAAATAAGTTCTTTTGGAAAAAGAGCTTAAAGCATAAGGACTTTTATTAATTTCAGCTTATAAATAAGTTATTTTGTGTTTGAATTTTTAGTTATAAAAGTACTTATTTTAAAGTTGTAGTGTTTGGATAAATAACTCAAAAAATAAATTTTTTTTACAGAAGAGAATGAATATTAAAATAACGATGATAACAAATACTTTCCAATATTGAATGTTGATTTTACATAACCTAATCACTAATATTATATATGATATGGTAGGTGAAAATATAAAATATGTGTCAATGTATATTTTGTTGCTGTTTTTTTATTTTTTTTTACTCCTTTCTCCTTTATTGAGGTCAAGAACTTGCTATAATTAACTATGAAAATAATATCAAGTTATAAAATCACATGTGAAAAAAATAAAATTAAAACTGAAATTTCATACCACAGTTAAATACAAATTTAATAATAAAAAATAAAGTAATAAAATGATAAAAAAATACTTAGAAAGAATATATGCAGTAGGTTGTTCAAATGCAATATTGTCTAAAAATAAAAATAGTGGTGGAGGATCAATACTTCCATCACATGAATCATTACGTGAAAATTGTGAGGTTTGGAACATTGCGTGAGAATGATGGTGGAAGGCCAGTGCTTCTAGCAGACCTTGCAAAAATGGTGGTGAAGGTTCAGTCTTTTTCACAGAGTCAAAAAGGAAAGTAGATTTTTTTGTTTTGAAATTAATTTTTTTTAAGAAAGTGGTAGAATGACTTATCGAGAAGTAGAGAAGTCATATATTTCTACTTCTTCAAAAAGCTGTAAATTAACTTTTTGGGAAGTTAAAAGCTTTTTCTAAAATGGTGCCAAACATACAGATTCTGACTTTTCATAATCCAAAAGTCAACAAAAGTAGCTTCTGCTACTTTTCAAACGGGCTCTAAATCAAACTTGTAGTTTTTCGGGTTGTGAGTAAAATTGGAGTATTTATGAATACATCCACACAAAGAAGAGGAATCGGTTAAAACATCAAAAGCTTAATAATCTTGTTTCGTTCATTATAACTTGAGGTTACAACAAAGGTATCTTCTATAATTATTTATCTAATTTTAAAAAGTATTGTTCAGTAAAATTTAATCTTTAGTTTAGTAATTACATAACTTGATAACATAGGAATCAAATGAGAAAGCAAAACTATGATCCAATTTGTCTTGATGCATTTGATGACCATTCGAATTGGATATTTGAAGATTCACTGCTGTTTTTAACTCCTAAAGAAGTTGATGCTCTACGAAATGATTTGGCAAATATGTCCATTCAACCAACTTTGGATAACCTTGGTAAAATTTTCAATTGCTTGAATATTTTAATTACCAGTTGCTATTACGAATTATTCTTGATATTGATTTGTGAAAAATACATAAATGTAGATCAATTAAAATTTGGAAGATGACCAAGATAATGATGGACCGAGTAACAATGCTATGGAAGATATGATTGCAAATTAAAATGAGAAAAATATTGATCAAACTCCAAATTTGCCCTATGAAGATATTGATGCCGACTTTGAGCTCAACCCTTAGACTTGATTTACTGATTGTGTTATCTTTCACTTGTTCTTGTTGATTTAAATTGAGAACGTATTTTATACTAGAGACTAGTTTATTATTTTTTTTAGATTATTAGTTATGTTTAAAAATTGATATTAAATTATTAATATTTGTAAAGATTTATATTTTAAGTTTTAAGATATTATTTTAATTTTATTTATATAATTTTATATTTTTTTAATTATGACCGGATTAATCAATGAATCAATAATTTACCAATTGAACTAATAACCTGATAATCTGATCATATGATCGAATTGATTACCGGTTCGATTCTGATAATTATAGTTTGGTTTATTGTTAGGGGTGGCAAAACGGGTTGAACTCGTCGGGCCGGCCACTAAACCCACTAAAAAGGCGGGTCGGGCTAGGATTTGGAGCCTGCCAAATTAAAAAAATTCGCCAAACCCGCACTGCGAGTGGACCGGCCCACCTCGTTTATGGGGTAGGACGGTTGGGGTGGGCCGGCCCGCTTTGCCACCTACTGACTGCGGGTCCCATTATGAGAACGGGGACACTAGTTTTGGTGTGTCAAAACGTGTCGTTTAGTAACAATACTATTCCATGATCATCAATCCGATAGACGACCGCTAAATAAAAATGCCGTTTGGATAAATGCAACCACACTCCGTCGCTGCATCACTACCCTTCAACCCGTTTCAGTTAAGCCTCAAAATGGAAAATGGATAATAATAAGCTAATAACAGAGAAACAAAGAACCTGCTGGAAACAAGTAATAACCCAACTTCGAAAAAAAACCAAGAAAAAGTGATTCTCTCTTTCTTTTCTATACCGACCATTTCCAAAACGCCACACTCACCAGCTTCCCTGATGTCGCTCGCATCGTTCTCGATCCTCCGCCACCACCACCGCACCGTGGTGTCTCCCGCCTCACCACTCCCAACTCTCAACACCATCCTCCACCGTTGCTTCCGGTGCCTCCCGTTCGGCGCGGCGGCGGCCACCGCCAGACACCACCGAAACCCTAACCAGCAACGGCAACAGCAACCCCCAAGCAAGAACCTCCTGAAAGCAAAGCAAACCTTCAAAAAGTTCTCCTCCTCCTTGGCTCCCGTCCTCTCCCTCGAGGATTCGCCGCCCTTGTCCGACTCTCAAGCCGTCGGTATCGTCGCCGCCTCCCAGGCCAACTTCATGCGCGTCATCGTCCAAGAACAAGAACCTTCCAGAATGAAACTTCCAGAAGCCTCTTCTTCTTCTTCGGCTGGCTTGGAGCTACTGTGCGTGGTGAGGGAGCTCCTGAAGAAGATAAAGCGGAGAGTGATGGTTGGTGACAAGGTTCTAGTAGGTTCCATTGACTGGGTTGATCGAAGGGGCATGATCGAGAATGTGTTCCAGAGGGATAACGAGATTCTTGACCCTCCCGTCGCCAATGTTGATCACCTGCTTGTGCTTTTTTCGCTTGACCAACCCAAGGTTGAGCCGTTTATGCTCACAAGGTTCCTTGTTGAGGCCGAGTCCACTGGTATTCCTCTCACCCTTGCGCTCAATAAGATTGAGCTTGTGGATGGAGAGGTTCGTGGTTTTTCTTCTGATTTTGTTTTCCTGTTTGGTTTGTGATATTGTGATATGGCTGTTAGATTGTTTCTAGAACTAAACTAATTGTAAAGAAAAGAAAAGAAATGACTATGCCCTTGGAATTTTATTGATATGTGATCTTAGGCTATATTTTGAGAGTTTTTTGAGGGTGAACATGGAGTTTAATCAGACTGTAGAGGAGGAATTACTTATAAAGAAATGAATGGAGAAGGCATAGAATGGAATGGAGTCACAAGGAGTTGCATGCTGCATTGTTGTTTGGTTGTTTGATGAAGAAAAGGAGAGGGAGGGGAGACTTATTTATTAACTGAAACTGGACTCTTTATGTTTCGTC
Organism: Arachis ipaensis; assembly: GCF_000816755.2. Lineage (NCBI taxonomy): Eukaryota > Viridiplantae > Streptophyta > Magnoliopsida > Fabales > Fabaceae > Arachis > Arachis ipaensis. The sequence goes on along the minus strand of NC_029794.2, from coordinate 13,300,690 downwards.
GAATGGTTATAACCTTCTATTGTATATTTTGATAAAGACTGTTTAAAGGTTGGAATTGTCTGGATGTTGATCAGAGTTTCTCAACTTGTTGCTAGAAAGCATCACTGACACTTTTAGTTATTGTGTTGGGTTTTCGTTTTGGCTGTGATTGTCTTGTGCTGCCTAGTTAATAATTGCTTTGCGTGTTTTCTAGGCTGTAAGTTCGTGGAAGGCTAGGTTGCGCAGCTGGGGCTACGAGCCTATTTTCTGCAGCGTGGAGTCCGGACATGGACTTGATCTACTTGCATTCAAATTGAGAGACCAAACAACCGTGATCGTAGGTCCTAGTGGAGTTGGGAAGTCTAGTTTGATCAATGCACTCAGAAGCAATCCCCGTGTTTGTGATGCTGAAGAAGGGGAGAATTGGTTCGAACCCGTGGGTTTTCTTTCTCATGTCCTTGTCTTTGTCTTTTGATGTCTGCTACTATGTGTGTGAGATTTTAATACTTTGTATGATTTGTGCACCTGCATTATTTCTAGATTTTAGGTAGCAAGTGGTTTGAAGAACAGAGAGTTGGGGAGGTTTCAACAAGAAGTGGCAGAGGGAAGCATACTACTCGCCATGTCTCTTTGCTTCCATTGTCTGGAGGGGGTTATCTTGCCGACACACCTGGATTTAACCAGCCTAGTTTATTGAAAGTGACAAAGCAGTCTCTTGCACAGACTTTTCCTGAAGTTCGTACTGCTTATGTTATGATCTGCTAAATTCAATGTTGATAGAATTTTACCTGTTTATCTGGTCTTATATTTGTTTTTCCCTATACAGATCAGGAAAATGGTTAGTGCCAATGAGCCTGCAAAATGCTCATTTAATAATTGTCTACATCTGGGTGAACCTGGGTGCATTGTGAAGGGCGATTGGGAAAGATATTCATACTATTTTCAACTGCTTGATGAGATCAGAATCAGAGAGGAGTTCCAGCTAAGGACATTTGGAACTAAAAGAGAAGGTGATGTAAGGTATGAAAAGCAAGTTGAAAATTATGAATTATACACGATACTGGGAATTCCTTTTAAAATTATAATCTAATATACATTAGTTTCCATATATTATGACATGAAAGTAGGAGCATGCTAGAGTGTTTTTTAATGAATAGTGAAGATTTTTTTTTTTACAACAGAGAAAAAATAAAAAAAAAATAAAGACATCACGTGCAATGCACACTCCTCTTCAAAATTTAGTTACGATATTCAATTTTCACCCAATTCACTCCTCACCAAAGAAATTCCCATAGAATCTTGTCCATCTAGTGACTTTGTTTTTCATTTTCTTTGCTTGTACTTGTAAACATCATGGTGGAAAATGGAAACTGAAAAGTAGCAGCAGGGGAGAAAAATTATCCTTCCTGGGGTATATAGCAGTGCAAAATACTTCTTACTGGAATAGTTAAGTAAATTCATGATGAAACTTCTGCTTGCAATTCAGTGCCTGTCTAACTCTTGTATGGAGATTTCTAGTATCAGACACATTAATGCTATCTAAGTGAGATTATTATGTGGCACAGTTTTATGGTATCTTATTTTAGTTTTATTTATTTATTTATTTATATTTTTATGCTTTTTCACTTTTCATCTTCAA
>NC_029794.2:13273500-13299045 GCF_000816755.2 Arachis ipaensis | reverse complement strand
CCAAAGAAGCATAGGAGACTGTCTCGGAAGAGGATTAACCAGTCGATTTTAGATGAATTAGATGAACTGGACGACAACGACGACGACAGTTCAGTTGATGAGGAGAATGATCCCATTTTAAGGGCTATGAAGAATGAAAACTCTTAGAAATTAGTCAATCACCAGCACACATTGTAAATAGTTTCGACTTGCGCTTAAGTAACAGCGTCCTCGTATTTCCGGTTCCCATTACCAAAGGCATTTTTTGATGTTTTTGTTGACCTTCTTTGACGTAGGTTCAAGTATGTACAGAGTCTGTTGTATTATGTCAACAATGGTAACGGACATATCTTTCTGAAATTCTGACCAAGTGAAAAGTGAAGCCTTGATCTATGCTGGTTGCCTATGTTAGCTTGGACCATTTCATTATATGCTCCAAGAGTCTCTTTTGCTATTTTTGGTTTAATTTTTAACAAAATCAGAACTCATAAACATTTGGCTCATAAAATTCATTATCTTGGTTAACATTTGGCTCATAAAAGTATTTTTATATTAAATTTTAAATTTTAAAAATATAAAAATAAAGTATTAGTTGATATTATTAAAAAGGGTTAGTTTCTTTTACATTTTTCATGTACCAATGCTTAGAATGGTAATAGCAACATCAGCATTCAGCACAAATGTAAATACTTGTGTTCAGATGTGGCTCATTGATGGGTTCATAAATTGATTTGCTTCATATAAAGGTGGTAGAGATCAAGTATTTGGTAATTATACATTTTCGAAACATCTGCAAACCTGTTGTGGTTTGAATCAATCAAGCTTTTTATTTTTTATTTTTCTCACAGGAATCAGTCGAGCTTAAATCAGCAAATTATGAGGTAGAGTTAACATGGGCACACATTGACCACGAACATGTGCCAAATTGTAGTAGAGTATTTCACTCAAATTTCAAAACTTGTATTTAACAATTTAACAACTTAAATAATTAGCAATTTGGAGAAGCGTGGTACCTCCGAGAGTGAAGCTATTTGGATGGTTTGTGCTAGTTGGTAGAGTTAACACCAAGGAGCGGTTGAGCAGATTGGGTGTTATTCCTAATAGTGATAATGTCTGTGTTCTATGTAAAAAGGAGATAGAATTTGTGCATCATTTATTTCTTCTGTGTGAGGTTACATGGCAGGTGTGGTACACTTAGTTGAGGTATTTTCGTACAAATTGGGCTGTTCCTGGTACCATTAAAGGGCTGTTTGAAAGTTGGACTGGAATGTACAGTAGAAAACAAGAGCAACGGAAGTGGCTGATTGAGTTTTTTGCAGTGATCTGGAACATCTGGTGGGAACGGAACGATAGAATTTTCAGGAATAAAGAAGCAGGTGTGGAGGAAATACAAAGCAGGACGGTTTTGAGCTACCAAGAATGGACTTCTAGTGGTCCATGTGGGTGTTGATGCCATTAATGGAGATGCCAAGATAATTGATAACTCTTGTGTAGGCAGACTTCTTTTATTTTCTGGTTTGTATGCTCCACTTTATTGTGTTGAGCTCCTTTGTTTCAAAAAAAAAGAAATTAGCAATTTATTTTTCAATTCAAGACAATGCCGAATTAACTTTCTTCAATATAACTGGCACTGTGAGGTTACAGCAAGCGTCCTCATTCAAGGAAGGAAGTGGTACTTCACCAAGACATCCCAAATCCGCATTCTCTGATTGGCGGAATAAGCTTTTAAAAAAGGACTCAACTTCCTTACTGCAAAGAACATCCGGATTCGTGTTCCACACCTCATCATGAAGAAAAAGATCATGAATTTTGTTATACTTCTTTCGCATTAGAGTCTGAACATGAAAAAAATTGGTATTTCTATCTCCGAATTTTATCCAATGCTCTATGGATTTTTGAAATCATAGAGGTTTCTCTTGTACAAGAGTGTTATTATAATCCTCAATTAACTGTTGCTCTTTTTGCCGCATAGAAGAATTTTCCATCACTTCCAGCCGCTTCTGTAGAAAATTAATTTGGGGCTCCAACTCGCTTTTCCTAACGAAAATGTTGCCGAATACTTTAGAATTAAACTTTAGAGAGTTCTTCTGCACTTCCGAAAACTTGCCATGCACCTCTCTATAGCCAGACCGCCATGATTGGTTCACAATATTTCTGTACTCCGGATGGATAGTCCAAGCCGCAATAAACTGGAAGGATCTGTTCCTTTTCGATTGGGGCCGACCTTTGCATTGAACTAGGATGAGACAATGATCAGATTGAAGTCTATTTAATATTTTCGCTTAAGCCTCCAAAAATAAAGATAACCATCCACTATTAATACAAATCCGGTCAAATTTTTTTGCCACATCAATATAATTTTTTATTCTTCTGTACCAAAAAAAGCGTCTTCCGATAATCTTTAAGTCAAACATGTCGCTATTTCCCTAATGAGGCAGCAAACCGACCATCAATTTTATCACCAACTATTGTTAATGTTCAACCAACTTTTATTTTATTTACGTAGAATTCATTAATTTACTTTTGTCCAGTTAGCAAAACAGAATCTCAATACCAAAACAAATCCAAACTATGCGTGTCAGAGTTCATCAACCTTCTTTTGTTTCTTTTGTCCATAAACATTCCAACTCCAATATATCATGTAAGAATTATTTTTGCTATTTTGGTGGAAATACATATTGCGTACAGATTCTTAGGTTGGCTTTGGCAGTATATATCAGGATTTGAATTTGAAGATTTGACATTTTGACTAGGAATAAGGGTTTCTTTTTTTTTTTTTTTGGTCAAGTGGATTAGACAGCTCCCAATCCTAGGCATTACACCCATATTTCACACACACACAACACACTCACACACTAACATGGGTATCATGGGTTCTTAAACCAACAACTAGTCTCAGCTAGGATTTGAACCCGGGTGCAGCCTTGTATGAAGCGGACAGGTATGCCAACTGTGCTGGGCCTCAGCTGCGGAATAAGGGTTTCAATATGCTGCAGGATTTTTGAGTTACTATTTTTCAAGGCTGTTAAGTTGATGCACATAGCGAGACTTTTTTTTTTGGACTGGACATAGAGACTTTGAACTTGAAGATTTGGACACAAACAATTTTAAAATAAGGAGCTCTTATTTTGTATATTTTGTTTTGGGCAATGCCATGTTTGGTACACCCATCACAAAAATGTAATAACTTGAAAAAAGAAGTATGAAAATTTAAAATGAGAAAGATGTTGCTAAACAGAAAAAAAAAAAATAAAACAAAAAAAATTTGAGTATACGAATAGAATTTTAGTTTTTTTTTTTCTTTGTTTGATTTGTCATGTGCTTTATTAGTGTTGGGGGATGATAAGTGCTTAACCAACATAGGTTTGCTCCTCTTGAGCTTGTCTTTATGAATTTAATAATGAAAAAATTGTGATATGTAGAAACGAAATACTCAGTCAAAACAAAAAATTTAGTGGAAAACAATTTCATGCGATTATGTATGTTTCCAAGATAATAAGATCAAATAGTTCCTACAATTTGTTTATACTTTCTAAAGACCAATCATTACACATCAACATAAAAAAAAGTTCTCAAGTATATCGGTGTCTTAAATTTTTAATTATTTTTAACTATTGATCTTAATTATATATATTATATATATTTTTTATAAATAAAATTAATGGTTAAAAATTATTGAAATAGCAGTGTACTGGTACATTTGAAAATTTTTTCCAACATATAGAGTGTGACCATAATGTAAACTTATTTTAGCGGAAGCATTAACTAAGATCTTAAAAATTATGATTTTCATACCTGAATTGGTTGTCATAATAAATTTTGGTTACGGTAGAGTTGAACTTTAAGACTAGTTTAGAAGAGTTTTGGACACTGTAGAGTTGAACTTTAAGACTGGTTTCTTTTCCTTTCCTTTTTTGTAGACGTTCATGAGGATGACAGTTTCTCAGTGTTTTTAAGTGAGTGGAAACTATAAAAACATCGTGTATAGAGGCAGAGAGAGGACCACCTTTTATGTGTTATTATCTTTAAATCTAATGCGTCCATCAAACATTAGAATTAAGGATGAGATTAAATCATTAATAGTTTATAGATAATTACAATTTGGCCACAACAAAAGTTTAAATTACAATAAACTTCCAACATTCTCCCACTTGGCCTAAGTGTAATAATATTTTCACACGTTACATAATTGCTTAAATATGATAAAATACTTTGTGTGAGTTATGACAGTCATGCATTTAATATGAAACACATTTCCTTCCATATACTACAACCACTAGAATCTTACTACACAAGCTATATAAATAACACAATTTTATATCGGTCCCATAAAGTTTTTAGATCATTATGTTATAACTCATAAAATAATATTACTTTAACTAGAAACAACAAACTATCAATGTTTAGAAAACACATAAATAAATATAGTGAGTTCAGAGTGTTAGCATCATTCAGAAGAACCAAGATCCATTATATGTACATGTTCCTTAAATGTCTTTGGTTGCAATCCTTTAGTCAATGGATCAGCAATCATAAGTTCTGTTCTAACATGTTCTATGGACACTCTTTGTTTTCGAACTTCCTCCTTAATGCCAAAGTACTTTATTTCCATATGCTTGGCACCTTTAGAATATCTATCATTTTTTGAGAAAAATACTGCTGCAGAATTATCACAATAAATTTTCAATGGCCTAGCAATTGAGTCAACAATGCCAAGTCCTAAAATAAAATTTTGCAGCTATAAAACTTGATTTGTAGCTTCAAAACATGCTACAAATTATGCCTCCATAGTAGATGTTGCCACAACGCTTTGCTTGGAGCTTTTCCATGATATGGCAGCTTCTCCAAATAAGAATAAGTAGCCAAATGTAGACTTTCTTGTGTCAGCACATCTACCAAAATCTGAATCTGAATAACTAATTACTTCTAATTGGCTAGACCTTTTGTACATGAGCATATAATTCTTTGTACCTTGAAGATATCTTAAAACCTTCTTTGCAGCTTTCTAATGATCCATTCCAGGATTACTTTGATACCTTCCAAACATTCTTACTGCAAAGCTAATGTCTAGTCTTGTGCAAGTTTGCACATACATAAGACTTTCCACTACAGAACTATATGGAATTCCTTCCATTCGTTTCCGTTCTATGTCATTTTTTGGACATTGCATAAGACTAAATTTGTCCCCTTTTTGAATTGGTGCAATTCCTGCAGAATACTTTTTCATGTTGAACCTTTCTAGAACTTTATTTATATAGGCCTTCTGAGACAATCCTAACAATCCTTGTGATTTATCACGAAAAATTTTAATTCCTATCACATAGGATGCCTCTTCCATATCTTTCATTTCAAAGTTTCTTGAAATATATTCTTTAGTCTCACGCAACATTCCCAAATTATTTGTTGCAAGCAAAATATCATCAACATATAAGACTAGAAAGATAAACTTACTCCCACTGACCTTTCGGTATATGTATACATCAACAACATTTTCTTCAAAACCGAAAGAAAGAATGGTATTATTAAACTTAATATACCATTGTCGTGAGGTTTGTTTTAGTCCATATATTGATTTCTTAAGTTTACACACCATACGACCTTTTTCCTTTAGTTGAAAAACCTTCAGGTTGATCCATATAAACTTCTTCATCAAGATTACCATTCAGAAAGACAGTTTTTACATTCATTTGATGTAACTCTAAGTCATAATGAGCCACAAGTGCCACAATGATACGCAATGAATCTTTCTTAGAAACAGGTGAAAATGTTTCTTTACAATTAACACCATTCTTTTAAGTAAATTCCTTAGCAACAAGTCTAGCTTTATATCGTTCAACATTGCCTTTTGAGTCTCGCTTAACTTTGAAGACCCATTTACAACCAATACATTTAGCACCTTCTGGCAATGCAACAATATCCCAAACTCTGGTATCTTCCATGGATTTTAACTCTTCTTTCATGGCATCAATCCATTTTTCTGAATCATCACTATTTATGGCTTGTGTAAATGAAACTGGATCTTTAGATATTCCAATATCTTCTTCTTGTAAATAAGTCTCATAATAGCTTGGAATAGCTGACTTTCTTTCCCTTTGAGATCTCCTCAATGGTATTTCTTGAGACTCATTTCTTTCTGATATTTGTGAGTTAGTTTTTTCATTGGGAGCATTATCATTTAAATATTGTTCATCACTATTAATGTGTTCAACAATAGTTGGAACAACTCTTTGAGTAGGTGTGGATAAAGGAACACTAACATGTATAGGAACATTAACTTTAATTTCCTTTATTTCTACATTTTGATGATTTTCATTCCCACTAACTTCACCATTTTCAAAGAATTTTGCATTACCAGTTTCTACAATTCTTGGACTATGGTTTAGACAATAAAAAATATACTTTTTAGACTTCTCTGAAAAGCTAATAAAATAGCCACTCACTGTTCGAGAATCTAATTTCTTTTCTTGTGGATTAAATATTCTTGCTTTTACTGGGCAACCCCAACATTGTAAATGCCGTAAACTAGGTTTCCTATTAGTCCATAACTCAAAAGGAGTCTTTGGAATAGCTTTACTAGGAATTCTATTTAGCAAATATATGGAAGTCTTTAATGCATACATCCACAAGAATTTGGGTAAAGAAGAATTGCTCATCATACTTCTAACCATATCCAATAACGTTCAATTATGCCTTTCTGCCACACTATTTTGTTGCGGTGTGTATGACATTGTGTATTGTACACATATGGCATATCTTTCTAGAAGTTTTGCAAATGGATCAGGACATTGTCCTGTTTCATTATGTTTTCTATAATATTCACCATCTCTATCTGACCTAACAACTTTTACCTTTTTGTCTAATTGCCTTTCAACTTCTTTAATCTAAATCTCAATAGCATCAACTATTTGAGACTTTTCTTTAAGCAAATAGACATATCCATAACGTGAAAAGTCATTAATAAAAGTGATAAAATATTTTTCTCCACCAATAGATGGAGCATCAAAAGGTCCGCATACATTAGTGTGTATAATTTCAAATAGCTGACTACTTCTTGTGGCACCTTTCTTGTTTTGTTTGGTTTGTTTTTTCTTAATACAATCCACACATAAACTAAGATCAGTAAAATTTAGATTTTGTAAAATCTCATTCTTTACTATTCTTTCCATTCTTTCCTTGGATATGTGACCCAAGCGTTTATGCCACAAGAATGCAGAACTTTCTTTAGGCGTATTTGGCCTAACTGTGTCATTCTGGTACTCAATAAGCAAGGATTTAAAAAATTGATCAAAAAATTCTAATCTATATAAGCCATCAATTAAAACACCATAACCAATAATATTAGAATTTTTAAATAAATTAAAATAACCATGTCCACCATTAAAAGAAAAACCACAATTGTCCAACTTTGAAATAGAAATTAAATTCCTAGACATTAAAGGTACATAAAGAGTCTTAGGTAAATCTAAATGAAAGCTTGTATCTAACATCAAACGATAAATTTCTATTACTTCAATTGGTGCTTTCACACGATTTCCATGTAGAGGAATATTTTACTTTGGCTTGTGGTTTGGATCGTAAGGAATCCCTACATTACATTAGATACATGAGTTGTAGCACCAGAATCAAGCCACCAAGAATTATGAGGAATATCAATCAAATTTGATTCATAAGTACATACATATGTTTCAAATATACTTTTCTTTTCGAACCATGCCTTACGTTTAGGACAATCCTTTTGGAAATGTCATTCCTTCTTACAGAAATGACATTATTTTGCATTGGCATGTCCTTTTTTCTTAAAATTCTTGGGCTTTGCCTTTAATTTCTTTTCTGATTTGCTAGCTCCTTGAACCAAGTTGACAGAATGACCACCACAATTTTTAAGTCTATTTTCTTCTTGTATGAGCTTTTCAATCAATTCATTAACGTCCCATTTTTTCTTCATGACATTATAATTAATTTGAAAAGCTCCGAACTCAGAAGGTAGTGAGTTCAGAATGAACTGCATCATAAAAGAGTCATCAACTGTCACACACAGTGACTTTAATTTTGTAGCAATATTAGTCATCTCAATAGTATGCTCTTGCATGCTCTTAGACCCATCAAACTTCATGGCCGTGAGCTGTGACATTAATGTACTAGCAAGTGACTTATCAGCATAACGGAAGCGGTCTTCCACAAACGCAAGATATTCTTTAGCACTTTCTGTTTGTGGAAGGGTAATTTTAATATTGCTTGCAGTAGTCATTCGCATAAACATAAGGCTTAATCTGTTAGAATGTTCCCATGTCTTTAAGTGCATACTTCTCATCCTTATACAATGGGTTTCTCTTCTAAAAGTGACAAGTCAAGATCCAAAAGACCTAAATGGAACTTCACTCGTTCACTCCATTCAGAGAAGTTTAAGCCATTAAACATGGTAACAGATGAAGCTTGCGAACGAATTGAAATACTTGTCATTTAATCATACAATGCTCATATTAATTTTAATTTTATCATCTACTCAGATTACAGAACATAACAAAGCATATTATAGTTTACCTTTGGGTAAAATTCTATAATATACTAACATACAAAATAAATGCCATATTTATCATACTTGAAGATTAAAATTTTCTGCCAAATACATATACCATCTTTGGATAATACATATATCTGACTTAAGAATAATAAATTTTCTCTTTCAAGTCTATTAATAATAGAAGAGATTTTCCTTTGAGTAAATCTAATTCTAAAATTAATTAACACATTATTAACTATACTAGTATTTTACATTATAAATTGGTCACTTTGGTGTACACAAGCAGTAAATAGTTGAAATAAACTTAATACTATAAATAAAATAGAGGAATGTTAGGGACAAGCAAGTTTTGTGTTTTGTAACCATCAATTGGCTATCAATAGTATTTTTAATGGTGTGAGATTACATCCAATGGTGGGAGATCACTCACTTTTCTTTTGATGATTAAGTGCTGGCCAGATTGTTAAAAAAGTGCTGGCCCCTATCCTAGACTTTTCTAATAAAATATTTATAGAAGCGTCGGAATGTCTGTTCTTGGCCTGGGCAGTCCTCCCAACACCACCGCAGAAGCGTCGGAATGGAATAGCCTGTTTGTGGGCCAGAACATCCTCCAGGTACCTCTTTGCCTTAACAAGGGGCAGCTTCCTGATTGCAAAGGCAGTCTCCCTGGTATTCTGTACAGAAAATTTTACAACACAATTTCTTATTTCCATCTCAATAAATATAGAACAAAAATGAGTAATATAAACTGTGTTTATACATTTTATCAATATAGAATTTTCCTCGACAAAATTATCAAATGTGCATTAAAGAAAACGGCAATCTTCAACTTACAAGGGACCAGCAACTTGAAACATTAACCATTGCTATTATAAATGCAGTTCTTTTAAGGGTTATTCACTATATCAATTGTTCAATATTGAAGTACCCAACCCCACAAGCATAAATGATATAGTTTGTCACATCATTTTCTGAACAATCAACCACAAAATAGGAACGGAGGTTCACCCAAAACAACAATGGATTATCATATCCCTAAAAGGCTACTACAAAGTACAAACATTCTTTGGCTTAGCTCTAAAATTCCGGGATTTCACATTAAAGTAAGAAATTATAAAGTTCCAAAGGTAAATAGAACATCGTACCTTGAAATGAACCCTAAGATCAGAGCCTCTAGCCTTGCAAGCTACATTTGCAACAATCACATTAGGTCCTCTTCTAAGTCGCCCCCTTGGAAAGCCAGTCGAACCCTGTCAACACGGAAGCATCAATAGTTCTCCAACCACGTCTCCGACTTGCAACTGATGTGCTGCCTCCACTCGCCATCACCTTTTTCGAATCCAGAAACTCTCTCTCACATACTAAGATACATGGGTTGGAGACAGACTTGGGGTTAAAGATGAAGACCTAATTCATGTTGATCCCTCTTTTGAAACGGCAACGTATTGCGCCTCTCACACGCTGCTGTCGTTTTATAACACTGGCATGAGAAAGCTTGGGCATGCCTGAACTAATCTGTCCTACTCAAAACGACGTCGTTTGAAGAAGTCCTTAAATGACGTCGTTTTGGACACGTGTACACAGACCAATGTGTCTTGGTAGCCTTTAACCTGACACGTCACACTGATCACCTCCACGTAAGAGAGACTATTCGATTAACCAGTTAAACCTGAATCAGGAACGTATATGACATACATCTAACAATTTTAGAGATCAAGGACTTAGTTAATTTTTCTGAAGAATAAATCTGTCAGACGACCAAATCCTTGAGACCTATTTGGAGTATTACTCAATATTTTATAAAAGGAGCAACCTCACAAACATACCAAATTTTATGAAGTCATTTCAATTAATCGTGCAAACCTACTTTCTTTTATCTCAAATTATTTTAACGATACTACTATTATTTAAACCTACTTGGACACTCTCCTGTCTCCTCAGACATAAAAAAGCTATCAATCGGAGCAAACATTAATCACAAGTACAACTCATTCTCACAACCTCGACTTATAAAAATATATGAAGCCATGAATCTACAAATGAACTACATCCGTATAAGTATACAAAAGAATGGGACATTCATTACAAGATTATACAAAATTGTTTTCATCAGTAAGTGTAAGCAAAACCATTCAGACTCTTCAAATAAAAATAAAAACAAAATTGAGACTCGATTAGCCAAAATGATGAAGAAAAACTACACAAAAAAGATTTACTTCTTTTCTTTGTTCCTATACTTTCGTGTCTACTTTTTACCCCATGAATGAACAAAAGAAAGGGGGGAGTGGCGTGCCCTTTATGTTTGGTATTTCAATTTCCAATCGCATTCATCCGCAAGCAGCAACCACTACAACCCAATCGAAATTAGGGTTAATAACTATCTGCAACAACAATGGATTGTGTTTATACCGACATCGAGCTCCCTCTGCAACTATTTTTATACATGTACATGGTTGCAAAACAGAAATTCCCAATCCAAAGCTGCAAAATATTTTTCTATATAGCCCTCAAAATGCAAATTGTGCCTGGATGGATTTCAAACAATGCTGGTGTTCGAACGAGCTACCCTTTGAGCTTCTTCCAGGTCCCTAATAAACCTGCAAATTCAAATAAAACACACGACTATAGCTAAGAAATCCAGAACACTAACAAGTTTTGTAGTCAATCAATACAAGAACAAAACTGGAACTATCAACTCAAAATTATTGGCATTGGACATCAAATTGAAAGCCCACTTGGAATACACTAAACATGAAATGACCACTAGTTGAATCAAAACTATTTTATTCACTTCATTATACCTCTTAGAATTGAGAACAGAAGAGCCACCAAGTATAAACCGAATTCCAGGATTGCTGGCATTTTGTAGAGCAACACATCTTGACTCCTCATAAGTTGTCCCACCAACAATGAAGATGATTACTTCCTGTGGCCTGCATGTCAATTGTCATGTAATCATTAAATATAAAAACTCATACTATTCCACAATTCTATTGTGTGTGTGACTTCTAGAAATTCACAAAGAAAATACAACTGCTAGATTTAATAGCAACAAACCTTCCTTGTTGAAAGTGATTTCCAACAAATGGGTAGTCCACATCTCTCAGCCGTCCTTTGACGATGCTTTCCATGGTTTGGAAAAGAAGGGGTTGGTGCTGGGTATACACATTCTCAACACCCTGCAGCAAATCTCAAAACAGAAGTTGTTTAGAGTTGAACTTATTCTATCAAAGATAGGGCATGGTAATCATAATACTTCTGTGCATACCTTCAACCCACGGGCCATATTACGGGCAATATTCATTAGATCTCGATTTCCAAAAAGATCACCAGTTCTCTTGTCAACACCTGCTTGCTTTAAAAGAAACTGGACGAGCTGTTGTGTCAAAAACAAAATATCGATATCAGCAACTATTGCAGGCATGCATAGCCACATTATTTATTTGTAAAGAGGTACTTTCCATCTATTTGCAGTTCTTCGCAATTTAATCTAGTTAACATATATTTCTATTCTCTGGAATCCAAAACCAAGGATATAAAATGACAATATGACCCAAAATTGACTTTACCAAACACACTACTTCTCCAAGGTTTAAAACATGGACAACATCCACTAAAAGATTAAGGACAGGCAATCATGCCTGAGGATAAAAGGATTCAAGAAGAAAGCAACATCATAGATTAATTTACCCCAGATTTATACTTGGCAGATCGGGAAGCCAGTTTGTTGAAAAGCTGCATTAACTGAACAGGGCTATCCTTCTCATATCGCAAAGCATATAGCATGACTAAACGCAGCCGGTCCACATCTGATATGCTATCATCATTTAGTAGATTTGTCACTGCCTGAAGATAGTACATTGAGACAGAAATTGTCACTTTTGTTAGTCTAAACTCCAAAGCCATTGCCAGGACATATGATAACAATTAGAAACATCGAGAAAAAATATTGGGGGAAGATAATAAGACACTAAAAAAATTGCTTTATGTATCTTGTAATCTGCTAGTGTAAGCATGGGTTGTTGGCCAAGGGAAAGGATTTTACACCTATACTTCACCATGTATCCTTGCCCTTACTTCACATCATTGATGGAAATTCAAATATATGTCAAGAAGTCCCCGATTGCAGAACGATGTACCGAGAACAGAATAAATTTTTACCCCATTAACAAATCAACTCTCTATGAAAACAATATGAAGCTTATTAAGGCAACGAACAGAATAATTACAAGATAAAATATCCTTTGAGATGAATGGTAGCACTGAAATGAGCAAACTACTATAGTTGAGTTTTCTAATTTATCATAACCATACAAAGAAACATGCATAAATATTCAGAGCTTAAAATAAATTAAAAAACATTGCACCGCCAGCACCGCTCAAAAAGAATATCCCCCTTTTTTCATCTCCAAAGAGCCTTTTCTTTGAGTGAGAGAGAATAGTAGAATACATTAGACCATCACCCAATAACTCTTGAAGTTTGAGCAAAAGCAAAGGAAATTTTGCTAATCATTAATACATACCTCAAACGCAGCCCCTTGTCCTCCATTGCAAGCCAGTTCCTGTTCTGTTTGTGAAACTGTCATAAGTTTTCGCTGTTGTACTATCTTGCTCATTTCTGTTACCAAAGTCACATGCTTTGACACATTCCCATGCATTTTTCTGTACTCAGGATAATTGTCAACAAATTTGGCCATGTCCTCTGACAAGAGTCAAACCATAAATCAATTAATTACATACTATGCTGCCATGTATAAAAATAGGTGTAATAGCAGAAGGAATTTTATTATTCTGAAATGTGAGACAATTATAAATACAAACCTATCGTTTGGATGTTCTGGTTGCTCTTTGACACTTGCTGAAATTCATCAACCAGCCGCTTGATATTCATACCTATATCTCCAAAATTCTCATACATGTTGGCTTTGAAAAATGAATCTTGTTCCGACGACAACACAACCTCCTGCAACAGCAAATAGCACGATATTTCTTTCAGTTTGTATAAAATCTAAACTCGAAGATATTGCTAATGTGATTAAACAGCATAAAAGTCTCTCTAACCTCCTGATCCTTTGAAAATTTATCAATGGATTTCAAGTCCACCTTGTTGTCTTGGATTCCTATCAATTCATGAACCATAGCCTGGAAAGGATAAGGCCACAAACAAGAATTACTTTATGAATAAACAAACTATCAGATAGCTAAGCTGTAAGATTGTCAGTAAGCACTGACTATAGCATTAATCCCATAGATACCTGATAGGTCCATTGATTGAGCAATGGGGTTACAGGATCATCTCTCCTGTCAAGCACCAACAACAGTGGTGAAACTTCTGTTCGCCTAAAATCAAAAAGACCACTTTCTTCTTGGTACATCAGTTTCTGTTTGAAGCCCATTAATATAAATTAGTTTTCACTACATATGCATGATAAATTATAACACATAGGGATACACATATTGCCAGATAAAACAACAATAAGATGGCTACATCTGTGGCAAAAGTATGCCTAGAGATATGCATGGTGAGTTCAGAAAAATAAAAATTATAAAGATTTAAAAGATAAAAGTTAACAATTAAAAAAGAAAAAATAATAAAAACACATGCAAACGCACCTTAAAAACATGCAAAAGTTAAAATGCATAAGATTGTCTAACATAAACAGGAAAATAAAAATAATATATATTATCTACTGAGAAAAAGTGACTACATAATTATGTCAAAAATTCTACTCACATTTGCTTCGTGTGCTATTCTTTTGGCAATGTCAGACGTCCTTTGATATCTAATAACTGGTCTCCGTTTTAATGCCAAAAAGACAGCTGCTACACCATCAACAACCCGATCACAGAAGCGTTGCAGTGTTGAAGGATCCACCACAGCTGGGAGCATATAAATATAACTTGAAGGGATGTGCAAAGTGAAATGATAAGGATCAACTGCAACAAAGTCTGCGTAGAACTCCTGAATGATCGTAACAAAAACTACATCAGAATTAAACTTCGCAATACAAATCCCAGCATTTGAGATCACATATTTACTACAAAAAGAGATGCGGGGTTCAAGGGTTCCAGCACAAGAACGTGTGCAGTCATCTATCATCATAAAACGGATAGATAGAAAAGTTCCCATGTTTACAGCGCAAGCAAAAGCAGTTACCTGAACTTGCTGGACAGCTTCATGTTCATCTGAATCAGCAAGTATGTGAATCTGAGTGTCCTTCAATATGTTGGAGAAAACTGTAAATTTCAGAATGCATTCACAAAGTGTCTTCGAATCAATGCGAGAAAAAAAAATTATCACTTCAACTAGGGAAAATATACAAAACGGAATTCCTAAATAGGGATTGCTTTATATATACTACAGCATCTGTAAAGATTTAAAAGACCTACATAGGTGATACTCCCCAAATCTAGGAGCGGCGAGCTGGCGGCGCAAATGCTGGATGTTCTCCGTCGTAGGGCGAAGGAAGTAAACGGCCTTGAGATGCGACATAAGCTCCTTTGACTTGGTTATGGAATCCACCAACTCCACCAAGAACACTTCCTTCTGAAGAAGCTCTGACTGTGAATACACAACGCTCACAATACTCACCTACACCATCAATTTCACATTTCACATCCATGTTGTAGCTCAACACCATAACCAGCAACACATATTTACGAATTTACAATCATATGGAAAAATGAACGCCAACATCATAATTGAAACAATGAATGAAGAATTATATCAGAGAAAATGAATTGATTCGTTGAGATCGTGGTGCGTACCGTTTGGGAATCGAGGATTAGGACCTTCATGCCGGAGATGTCCTGCAGCATGCGGTTGACGTAGTCACGTGCAGAGGACGTGAGCACCATTTTTTTTGTAGTGGCGACTCGAATAATATGGATCGATCTAAGTCTCAGTGGAGAGATTATAATCGAAGATGATTAACACTGTTGAATTCGCCAAAGGGTTGCGAATCTGGTAGAGGGGTTGCAGAATTTCAGATCCACCACCACTAAGGACCGAAGACGACGAGTCTTAAGCCTTCGGTTCTAAACGCACCGTTTCCGGCGTAGTTAATTGCCGAGTAATGCTGTTGATCCCAAATTTTCATTGCATTGGCAGCATTGCAACTAGTAACAAGTATAGAAAGCTATATTTTTATTTCTTCTTTCCGTGTTTATCTTGTTATTCCTTCTTTCTCTTGTATGTTGTTAGAGAGATTGTCTCTTCAAATATTTACTTTTAGATTTTTTTAGTGCCCTCTTTCTACAACTTTCTTTGTAAATTCTATCCGAATTAGGATCTTCCATTTGTGTATACTTATTTTTTCTTATGATTTTGCGAGGTGTGTGTTCTTCCTCGAATGATATTAGTGTTGGTGAGAGTCATTGTTAAAATATTTTTTACAAAAATATTAGTTTTTCTAAAATAAACACGATAAATTAAATAATTTTCAATAATTAAAATCTTTTGTTATTATTTAGTATAGCCCACTCAGCTTCAATTTTCTTGATTGGTTAAATACTTAAATGTCTTTGTGATCATATAATTTTGATACCCGTCTTTAATGTTAAAATCATTTAATTTGATTTTAAATATAAGCGTTACAAAGATTTTGTAATTGTGGTGGTGTTTGAGTGTTATTGCCATTTTAAAGGGTTATCAGATATGTATCGGAATCAAATTCTTTTGGTTTTATGTCTGTAGAATTGATTGTGGTGACTTATTTCACAAAAATTTTATTTTAGTTAAGTGATTCTCATAAAGTATTACTACTGTTACTGTATGTCAAAATATTAAAGAATGAAACCTGAACGGCCTCTATTACTTCATTTTTATACTCTAATCTCGAAACTCTGTTAGTCTCATCAGTCATTATTATCAACTAGAATAAATTCAGACAAAATGAAGTCTATCAGATCTTTTGCAATTTGTTGGATTATAAATTTGTTGTGAAATAAAAGATATATAATAGAGATGTACAAATAGAAGACTCTAGTATTAAAATAATTAGCCCAATAATAATTTATATATATATAATAATATTATATGTTGTAATGTGTATATATATACAAAGATAGAAAGAAGTATTAAAAATAAAGAGAGAGAGAATCGCATCTGTTTATTGTTGCAATCTCAATATAATAAAGATGGTTAATATTGCTATTAATATTATATGTAAAGAGTAATAGAAAATAGAATTTAAAATACTTATAAAATAAAAGAAGAGAAAGAATTGTAGTAGAAATATAAGGAGAATAGATTTCTTATTACTTGCTTCTGTGTAAGAAAGAAAAGAGAGAGTATTTTTATTTCTTGTTGTGTATAAAGCCTCGTACCATACCCCCCTATTTATACATGCATGGGGTCTTGATTTTCAACACATATTTAATATTCATTCTCTCTTTGAAAATATGAGTCTTGCATGGGAATGGGCATCCACGTTGCTCATTCTTATCACAACACTCCCCCTTGGATGCCCATTTAGGATTATTGCCTCGTTAAAACCTTACTAAAGAAAAACCCAGTGGGAAAAAAAACCTTAGTGAAGGAAAAAGAGTACAATATCCTTTAATGATGGGGCTGCCTCATTAAAAACCTTGTCAAGAAAAACCCAATGGAAAAAAAAACTTGACCAAGGAAAAAAGAGTACAGTCTCCCCCTCTTGCCGACATCATTTAATGTCTCGAAATCGGCGCATCCCAATCTCATGTACCAATCTTTCAAAGGAGGATTTTGGGAGTGACTTTGTAAATAAATCTGCCAGATTGTCACTTGAACGGATCTGTAAATTGATAGCTTGCAAGTAATATAAACGGAATAATTTATCCCGTTCAATATATCTTGTTTTCTTCAAAGTGTAAAGCAAAATGTAGAATAAGATAATAAGTCAGTGATAAATCTAGAAATGTTCTGAATTCAAGTGTTTTACACACATTTCAAATACCAAATATTGCACATATCAAAGGTGGCATGAATATGTCTTCTGAGAAATGATGATTTTCTTGTAAACGAGTTACAGAAAAATGTTTCTTACACGTCTTGGCCAATACATAAAAAACAGAGAAGAATGTGGAGAAGCAAAATAAGCTAAGGAACTAGTCATAAGTGTTTTTCACTGCAACCAATCCTTTCAGAATGAGATCCAAGTTATTATTGTAATGCATCCGTACCCCAAAGTTCTTGCTATATAAATTCAATTAAGCCATAACATCAGAAAAGAACATAAGATCAGATAAAAACACTCTGAAAAATATTCATTTCAACTTCCCTCAGTTCCCTCCTCCACCACCATCCCACCCTTTCAACTATCCGCCACCGCCACCCTCACATTGTTTCACTCCTCCACCACCATCACCGCACCACCCTGTGCTTCCACCACCATACCCAGTTCCAACACCACCCAACTATCATAGTGATTGTGTTTGTATCCTTTGGAGGCCTTTTGTTCCTTTCAGTGCTGGCTTTTGCTCTGTTTTGCCTGATCAAGAAGATGAAAAAGAAGAAACAAGAAACTGATATCATCCATTTTGATGAGCACAGGCATGTCACTGAAGCCATTGTGCCTGGCCCTTGTGGTGAGCAAGTGGTGGTGCTATCAGTTGACGATGATGTCCACATTGACGAAGAAATCATCAAGAATGAGGAATTTGGTCATGCTTTGCAGGAAAAACAATCATCAACTGCCAATGAAGGCAATGATCCTAGAAGCCCTGATCATGATCATCAGCAGAAAGCTTGAAAATAAAAGACTTCATTGAAAGATTTGTGTTATTATTGATCTTAATCTTTCACACTTAAAGCTGTTTTTTTTTCTTCTTTCAATGATATCCTCCTTGTTAAAATTGACGAATTCTCAACATGTTGATGATGTATTATGTATAAATTCCTATGTTGATAAGACCATAAACGGTTGCATTTTATCACACATCAACATTAACATGCCAATTTGGGAACTAAGAATTCAGACATGCAACTATATCACTGAGATAAAAGAAATGCTAAAAATGTGACAAGAACAAGAATTTGACAACAATATTTTTATTTATCAGAAACAGAAACTACACAATGGCAGTAGGAAAAGGCCTATCATTCATTCTCTACTTTCAAAATCAAACTCCACAAACTCGATAACTTTTAAAAGGGATTACAAAAGACGTTTATTTTTGTTTTTTTCTTTTTCTTTTTCTCTGAAAGAGAACCGTCCCCTATCAGGGACAATTTCCTCACTGTTAAGCTTATTCGTCCATCCGAATGATGCACCTGATGGACTCTCCTTTCAGCATCAAATCAAAAGCCTTGTTAATCTCTGAGAACGGAACAGTGTGAGTGATGAATTTCTCAAGTTCCAACTCCTGAATTATAACCAATGAAGAGATCCATTAGCAACATGAATAAAAAAAACATATCAACTTGTTAAGACTACAATGAAGAGTTTAGTATAAAAAGCTTACCCCTCTCATGTACTTCTCCACAACATTAGGAAGATCGGTTCGGGGTTTGTAGTTACCATAGAAGGTACCCTTGAGAGTCCTCTCATTCAAGAAGTTCGTAGGATGAGTTTTGAAAGCATCGTCTTTGCTTGGCACACCAACAAGAACAGCAACACCCCAACCCTGAGAAGGGAAGAGAATATTTAAGTTTCAGTATTAGTAAATAACTTATCATAATAACATTATAGCAACAAATTAAAAAAAGAACAAGTTCTGATTCAATTACATCATGGACACATTCAAATGCTGAGATCATAGCTTGGATGCTGCCAGTACATTCAACAGAACGATCCACACCTCCATTGGTCATTTCAGCAATTACCTGTTGAGCAACATTAACATCTCAGTCTTTCTTCCATGAAAGTATAAATAATTATGGAGAAAAACTTAGAATGAACTAACCTCTTGTACAGGTTTGTTATGATCTTTTGGGTTCACAAATTCATTAACCCCAAACTTCTTGGCTGCCAACAATAGTAAAATGAGAAAATACCATTAGTAAGTGAATACAATTTGTAGTTTTGGGAAACTTGCTCAATTTATTCTATGCTTAGTCATCTATTACATTTGATTCAAAGAGAATGGCATTATACCTAATTCGAATCGGCTGGAAACTAAATCAACCCCAATGATTCTTGATGCACCAGAAATCCTTGCCCCTTCAGCAGACTAAAATTTGGATTGAAAAAAGAACAAGAGTCACTACTCACTAATGCCCTTGATCCATAGCTATAAAAACTGCAATGCAAAGAAAAATAGAGGGTAACATACAGCAAGACCAACAGAAGAACCAGGTTTTGGTTTTGCAACATTGATAGTGGCACCAAGACCTACAAAACATGAAAATGAAACTGAATTGTCAGAGAAGAGAATCACCAACAAACAAAATGTGAGGAAATATACTAATCTAGGATGATGTTGCAAACCTGTGCAGATTCCACAGCTGAGAACACAAACTTTGTCAAGTGGTGCTTCAGGGTTGAGAGATGCAACACATCCAGCACGAACCACAGTGTATTCACTGAATGTGGAGGTCCCAACAAAGTGGTAAATTGGTTTTCCCTTAATGGAGAATCTTGATTCTTGATCATGGATCATGACACCCCTGTCGGTGTTGATCCTGAGAAGGTCACACATGTTGCTCTCCTCCGACTTGCAGTGAGGGCATGGTCACCTGGTTTCAGATGAGTCACTCCCTCTCCTACACTCTCCACAATCCTGCACCATTACCAATGTCATTGTTCTTTAACTTTCTTAATCTTGTTTGATATAATGTTGTATAATGAATGAACCAATGTACATGGTAAAGAATCACAGAACTTAATACAAAGAAGTTTATGCTGAGGGATTCAATTCTTATGACACTCAGTTTAAAAAACAGATGAGAATAGACATACCCTCCAGCTTCATGACCAAATATCCGAGGAAATAATGGAGTCTGGCCCTGAAATTGGGAAAAGAGATAGAAACATATTAAACTCTTGTGATGCATAAAATAATCATATCATCATAGCTATAATAATAATAATAACAAAAAAAAATTGAGAAATGAAGAAACAATCATAAAGTAATCCCTATTCCCTAATCAACTTGTGATCAAGCTACAAACCTTGGCTTCCCAGAAGTAAACATCGGTGTGGCAAAGTGAGGTGTAGAGAATCTTCAAACGGACTTCAACGGCCTTAGGTGGCGCAACCTCCACTTCTTCAATCACCAAACAGATTAGGTTTCTTGGTGTGAGGTTTAGTACTTTCGATTTGAGGATTGATTTTTATCGATCAGTGTTCCTTGTGAGGTTGGACAAGATTGATGATATTAGCCATGAGTGGATTGATTCAGATGTTCTAATATTCAATTCAGGTCATTGGTGGACAAGGACTAAGCTTTTTGACATGTAAGTAACATAAATTGAAGATTTGATTTACTCCATTGCATGTTTTGTTTTGTTTTTGTTTATATGTGATTCATTGCATTTGTGATTGATTTTCTTCCTTGGAGAATTCATGCTATAGTTGCCAGTTTGTTACTAAATGAGTTCCAAGGAGATAGATAGTATTCTTGGAAGCTTATAAAATGAGCAAACACCCAAATTATTCCCAACAAATTTCAGATCGAACATGTCTCTTAACAATTTTATTATGAGATAATTTAGTTAAAAAAATATGGAAAAGTTTATGGGCTAGCAATTTTTGTATTTTTTGGCCAGCACTTAACCATCAAAACAAAAGTGAGTGATCTCTCACCATTAGATGTAATCTCACACCATTAAAAACACTATTGATAGCCAATTGATGGTTACAAAACACCAAAATTGCTGACCCCTAACATTCTTCAAAAAATATTTATAAGACAACTTAATCTCCTTTCAAAACAACGGAGGGACCAATCTGTTTGATAAAGTAATTTTTTAGGACTTCTAGAGTAATAATTGTCTTTTGGAGCAAAGTATCCTCGTTGGAGTTCCTTAAAAACCAACTTAGATTTTTATTCTTGTAAATCTATCAAGGTTTTTTGTTTCTAAAACAATTCTGCTTTAGGATTTGAGAAACTTTTAAATGAATGCACTATGATGATTTTTGTCAATAATGTAGAAAGGCTTATTGCAAAAAGAGTAATTTTCACTCTCCATTGAAAAATAACCTTCACCATACCATGACCCATTTCAAAAGGTCATTCAGTAACTGTAGATGAGAACCTAGATTTTTACTCAAAGTATAGTGTTTTGCCTCAAATTAGAAGATTGTTATGTTCTTATTTTTCTTAGGTCACTTGGGACAGACAGATGATAGATTAGAACCAGACTGGTGATTTTTGTTTTGAGGTCTGTATGTACAAGATCAAGGTAAATGTGAACAGCATGGAAATAATTTGATAATGAATAACCAAAACCTTGAATTGAATGTACTTCATGTTAGAATCATTCATTACTTCTGTTGAATATCAGATTAGAGATATAGGCTGTATATAAGTTATTCTGAGAGATATAGGCTTTATATAAGTTATTCTGTTTTGATATAGTTTCTGTTTTTAGATATCTGATTCGGTTGTATCTCCTAGTATTAAGAGATTTTATTTCTGTACCTATGTGTATATATATATATATATATATATATATAGACAAAATTCTCCTTTTTTAGATATCTGATTTGGTTGTATCTCCTAGTATTAAGGAATTTTATTTCTGTACCTATGTGTATATATATATATCTAGACGCTGAGAGATGATACTCTCAAGGAATTCATCCAAAACACAATCCTTGTCTCACTCCATTCGTGTATTTCAAGTTGGTATCAGAGCGGGTTCTGACCCGGCTCTGGTTTCTATTTGTTTTTCTTCTTTTTCGGTTGCAATCTCTCAGCCGTGTTCCCTTTTCCCACCAGCTGACACTATCAGCTGTGTCTCTTCGTTAGAAACGATTTTTCCAGCCAAAACCTTGTCAAACATCAGACCCACTCCGAAGCAACCCCAGAATCAGAACCGGAAAGCCAAGTTCGGCCTGTCCCCAAAATTTTACCGCCGTCAACCGCAGCACGTGCCGACACGCGCCGCCCCTTTTCCTGTGCGTGGTCCTCACGCGCCTCCGCTCCAGACGCGCCTCCGCTCCAGACGCGCGTGAACGTCACGCTCCGCTGCCCATGCTTTTTCCGGCCCTCGTTTCCCTTCTGCAGGTGTTTTTCGGCCGTTTCTGAGTGTCTGCCATCATGTCTTCTGAGGTAACCCCCGACACCAACTCCAATGGTGGCAAACCGGCTGTTCTAACATCTGTTGTTTCTGGAACCGCTACAATGACCTCTGAAAAATTGATGGGTGCCAAAAATTACCTTTCTTGGGCTGATTCTGTGGAACTTTGGTTCATGGGTCAAGGCTATGAAGACCACCTTACTAAATCTGTTGATGATGTTCGCGCCGCTGACAAAACCACTTGGAAGAAGATTGATGCCCAGCTATGTAACCTTATGTGGCAGACCATTGATCCACCAAAGCTGACTATGTTTCGGGCTTACAAAACTTGTAAAAAAGTGTGAGACCGTGCTAAAGCTTTATACACTAATGACATTGCAAGACTTTACCATGTTGCTAAAAAGCTGTGTAGTTTACAGCTTCAAGGAACTGATATGGAATCTTATGTTGGGGTTGTGGAAGCTGTCAAGGAAGAGTTTTCAACTCTCCTTCCATATGTGTCTAATGCTAATGACCATCATGCTCAACAGGGAAAGCTGTTTTTGGTACTTACGTTACTTGGGTTGCCAGCTGAACTTGAATTTCTTCGGCAACAAATATTGGGCACCACACCCGTTCCTTCCCTTAAGTACGTATTTGCACAACTCTTGCAATCCGGCCCCTCTCTTGAGACCCATACTTTCGACCAAACTGCATTGGCATCCCAATCTTCTTCTCAGGTGTCCTTTCAAATGCCCACTCGCAGCGGCCATGAGGGTCGTGGTAATGGTCGTGGTAATCGTACTCGCCTTAGTTGTACCTATTGCCATAGGATTAGTCATACTCAGGATAAATATGCTCTCCATGGTCGTCCTACCAAGGTAGCTAATGTTGTCCAAACTAATGAGTCATCTGACGTTCACTCCACCGCACAACCACAAGGGATATTTATCTCTGGCAATGATTATGATGAGTTTCTCAAGTACTAAGCTTCAAAGCAGACATCTACTCCCATTGCTTCGGTGGCCCACTCTGGTATTCTGTTGCTTGTATCTCTCATTCCTCTTCTCTTGGACCATGGGCCCTTGACTCAGGTGCTTCTGATCACATTTCTGGTACTTCTTCTGTCCTCTCTAAACTTGAACACCCTGCATTTCTTCCTTCTATCACTTTGGCTGATGGTTCTAAAATTGGTGCTAAGGGAATATGTCAAGTTACTCCTCTTCCTACATTACCTTTGAAATCTGTTCTTTACATGCCCAATTGTCCTTTCAATTTGATTTCTATTAGCTAACTTTCTCATTCTCTTAATTGTTATGTTACCTTTTTTGCTGACTCCGTCATTGTGCAGGATCGAGGGACGGGACAGACGATTGGTACAGGATGTGAGTTTCAAGAACTGTATCGGCTTGCCTTACCCACTACTACTGTGTCTTCTGTTGCTGCTGTTGAGTCTCCGGACGTGGTCCATTGTTGCCTGGGATATCCCAGCCTCTCGAAGTTACAAGCTATGGTCCCGAGTTTATCTCGTCTTGCTACTTTAGAGTGTCAAACTTGTCATTTAGGTAAACATATTCGTAGTTCTTTTTCAAGTCGTGTCAATACACGAGCTGTGTCTCCCTTTTCTGTTATTCATTCTGATGTATGGGGACCTTGTCGTGTTACTTCTCATTCTGGTTTTCGTTATTTTGTCACCTTTATTGATGACTTTTCTCGTTGCACTTGGTTATATTTAATGAAGGACAGATCTAAATTATTTGCACATTTCAAGTCTTTCTGTTCTGAAATTCAAAACCAATTCAAAACTTCAATTAAAATTTTACGAAGTGATAATGCTCGTGAGTATTTTCAGCACCCTTTTCGTCTTACTTGTCCTCCCAAGGCATTCTACATCAATCGTCTTGTCCTCATACCCCTCAACAGAATGGTGTGGCTGAGCGTAAACATCGTCACTTGATTGAAATTGCTCGCACTTTTCTTCTCCATACTTATGTTCCCCTTAAGTTTTGGGGTGAGGCTGTTCTGACTGCATGTTATTTAATTAATCGTATGCCTTCTTCTGTTTTGAAAAATCAAGTTCCTCATTCCATTTTATTTCCTCATGAGCACATTTTTTCTCTTCCACTCTGAATCTTTGGTTGTACTTATTTCATCCATGATCTTACCCCAGGCAAAGACAAGTTAACTGCTCGCTCTATCAAATGTGTTTTCTTAGGGTACACTCGATTTCAAAAGGGTTATCGTTGTTACTCTTCAGCTTTTAATCATTTCTTCGTGTCTGCAGATGTCACTTTTCTTGAGAATACCCCTTTTTTCTCTGCACCCGACATCACTTCACCTTCCATTACGGAGGTGCTTCCTGTTCCTTACTTAGATGGGCCTCCTATTCCCACAAAGCCTCTCCAAGTTTATCATCGCCGCCCACGGCCTGCAGTCCAAGATAACTCATCTCCTGAACCCGTGGTTGAACCGTCCTTGGATCCTTCTTCGGGAGTTAGCAGTAGTCCTCCTATTGCTCTCAGACAAGGTACTCGTTCCACCCGTAATCCTAATCCTATTTATAATTTTCTTAGTTACCATCGTTTATCATCTTCGCACTATGCTTTTACCTCCTCTTTGTCTTTTGTTTCTATACCCAAAACCACAGCAGAAGCTCTTTCACATCCAGGGTGGCGCCAGGCTATGATTGAGGAGATGTCTGCCTTACATTCTACTGGTACTTGGGATCTTGTTCCACTGCCACCGGGCAAATCTACTGTGGGTTGTCGTTGGATCTATACTATTAAGGTCAGCTCAGACGGAACCATTGATCGATTAAAAGCCCGCCTTGTGGCTAAGGGCTACACTCAAATCTTTGGTTTGGACTATGGTGATACCTTCTCTCCTGTTGCGAAGATGGCCT
>NC_029794.2:13270705-13272830 GCF_000816755.2 Arachis ipaensis | reverse complement strand
TATTCTCCAGCTCTTAATCGTTTCTTCGTGTCTGCCGATGTCACTTTTCTTGAGAATACCCCTTTTTTCTCTGCACCCGACATCACTTCACCTTCCATTACGGAGGTGCTTCCTGTTCCTTACTTAGATGGGCCTCCTATTCCCACAAAGCCTCTCCAGGTTTATCATCGCCGCCCACGGCCTGCAGTCCAAGATAACTCATCTCCTGAACCCGTGGTTGAACCGTCCTTGGATCCTTCTTCGGGAGTTAGCAGTAGTCCTCCTATTGCTCTCAGACAAGGTACTCGTTCCACCCGTAATCCTAATCCTATTTATAATTTTCTTAGTTACCATCGTTTATCATCTTCGCACTATGCTTTTACCTCCTCTTTGTCTTTTGTTTCTATACCCAAAACCACAGCAGAAGCTCTTTCACATCCAGGGTGGCGCCAGGCTATGATTGAGGAGATGTCTGCCTTACATTCTACTGGTACTTGGGTTCTTGTTCCATTGCCACCGGACAAATCTACTGTGGGTTATTGTTGGATCTATACTATTAAGGTCGGCTCAGACGGAACCATTGATCGATTAAAAGCCCGCCTTGTGGCTAAGGGCTACACTCAAATCTTTAGTTTGGACTATGGTGATACCTTCTCTCCTGTTGCGAATATGGCCTCTGTTCGTATTTTTCTTTCTATGGCTGTCATTCGCCATTGGCCTCTTTATCAACTTGATATTAAAAATGCTTTCTTACATGGTGATCTCGAGGAGGAAGTATACATGGAGCAA
This sequence comes from Arachis ipaensis, assembly GCF_000816755.2. Taxonomy (NCBI): domain Eukaryota; kingdom Viridiplantae; phylum Streptophyta; class Magnoliopsida; order Fabales; family Fabaceae; genus Arachis; species Arachis ipaensis. The sequence goes on along the minus strand of NC_029794.2, from coordinate 13,272,062 downwards.
CCTCCCGGGTTTGTTGCTCAGGGGGAGTCTTCCAGCTTAGTATGTCATTTACGCCGATCTTTATATGGCTTGAAACAATCCCCTCGAGCTTGGTTTAGTCGCTTTAGTACTGTTATTTCTAAATTTGGCATGATTCAGAGTGAAGCAGATCATTCGGTTTTCTCCCGTCATTCTTCCTCCACGACCTCCATATATCTGGTTGTTTATGTGGATGATATTGTTATTACTGGAGATGATCATGAGGGAATCACTCAGTTAAAACAGCACTTGTTTGATCACTTTCAGACTAAGGATATGGGAAAGTTAAAATATTTCCTAGGAATTGAAGTGGCACAATCTAATGCTGGGATCTGTATCTCACAGAGAAAATATGCTCTGGATATTCTTGAAGAAATTGGAATGTTAGATTCTAGACCTATAGATACACCAATAGATCCCAACACAAAACTTAGTCCAGATCAAGGAGAACCTCTTGCAGATCCTGGTAGATATCGCAGATTAATTGGCCGATTGAATTATTTGATAGTCACTCAGCCAGATATTTCATTTGCCACAAGTATCCTAAGTCAGTTTCTTGACTCCCCATGCGATAGTCATTGGGACGCAGCTGTTAGAATCCTTAGATATATCAAAGGTGCTCCAGGAAAAGGTTTGTTGTATGAAGATAAAGGACATAACCAGATTGTTGGGTATACTGATGCAGATTGGGCATGATCTCCATCTGATAGACGTTCTACATCTGGTTATTGTGTTTTTATTGGTAGAAACTTGATATCTTGGAAGAGTAAGAAGCAAAATATTGTAGCAAGATCTAGTGCGGAAGCTGAATATAAAGCTATGGCACTTGCCACATGTGAACTTATATGGTTGAAGCAATTAGTTAAGGAACTTAAGTTTTGTGAGCCGAGTAAGATGGAACTGGTGTGCGATAATCAAGCTGCCTTACATATTGCTTCCAACCCTGTGTTTCATGAACGAACTAAGCACATAGAGATTGATTGCCATTTCATAAGGGAGAAGTTACAAAGTGGGGAAATAGTAACAGCCTTTGTCAACTCCAACGATCAACTTGCAGATATTTTCACCAAAGCTCTCCGGGGTCCTCGGATACAATACATATGTAACAAGCTTGGTGCATATAATTTATATGCTCCAGCTTGAGGGGGAGTGTTGAATATCATATTAGAGATATAGGCTGTATATAAGTTATTTTGAGAGATATAGGCTTTATATAAGTTATTCTGTTTTGATATAGTTTCTGTTTTTAGATATCTGATTCGGTTGTATCTCCTAGTATTAAGGAATTTTATTTCTGTAATTTCTGTACCTTATATATATATATATATATATATAGACG
>NC_029794.2:13266269-13270178 GCF_000816755.2 Arachis ipaensis | reverse complement strand
ACACCAATGAGTTCTTATAGGAGTGATGATCATGTGGGAACTTGGAGTGACAATTCATCTGTTCCTAATTGCAGCCATTGGTGTCTCCCTGGTGTTCCTGATATGTGAAAGTGGAACGAAATTCTCCTTTTTTAGATATCTGATTTGGTTGTATCTCCTAGTATTAAGGAATTTTATTTCTGTACCTATGTGTATATATATATATCTAGACGCTGAGAGATGATACTCTCAAGGAATTCATCCAAAACACAATCCTTGTCTCACTCCATTCGTGTATTTCAAGTACTTCCATTAATTGTTAGTTCAAGTCCATTTGCATTAGCCGTGTGATTTCATAGCGTGAGATTCTAGAATAATTTGGTGCTAACATGATCTTTAGACAGGGGTTGGTACTTTCAGGTTGATAGCTCAGTGAAGCTTGGAATGACAATCAATTCTGCTTATAACACAGCCCTTCACACCTAGGCATCTTGGGTGGAGAATTCAGTCAACATGAATAGAACAAGAGTATTTTTCCGTACCTTTGAATCATCTCATTGGAGGTGAGCTCTTTCTTCTCCATTACTTATTTTTCATTTTGGCAAGAATGCAAGTAAGTGATGTTTATATTTTGATGGCAGTGGAAAGAACCACAATGCATGCAAAGTGAGTAGGAATCCATGGAAGAGAAGCAATATGAGGAGCGAAGCCCTATGTCAGATATGATCAATAGGGTTGTGAAGAACATGAGTGTTCCAGTAACAGTTTTGCATGTTACACCAATGAGTTCTTATAGGAGTGATGATCATGTGGGAACTTGGAGTGACAATTCATCTGTTCCTAATTGCAGCCATTGGTGTCTCCCTGGTGTTCCTGATATGTGAAAGTGGAACGAAATTCTCCTTTTTTAGATATCTGATTTGGTTGTATCTCCTAGTATTAAGGAATTTTATTTCTGTACCTATGTGTATATATATATATCTAGACGCTGAGAGATGATACTCTCAAGGAATTCATCCAAAACACAATTCTTGTCTCACTCCATTCGTGTATTTCAAGTACTTCCATTAATTGTTAGTTCAAGTCCATTTGCATTAGCTGTGTGATTTTATAGTGTGAGATTCTAGAATAATTTGGTGCTAACATGATCTTTAGACAGGGGTTGGTACTTTCAGGTTGATAGCTCAGTGAAGCTTGGAATGACAATCAATTCTGCTTATAACACAGCCCTTCACACCTAGGCATCTTGGGTGGAGAATTCAGTCAACATGAATAGAACAAGAGTATTTTTCCGTACCTTTGAATCATCTCATTGGAGGTTAGCTCTTTCTTCTCCATTACTTATTTTTCATTTTGGCAAGAATGCAAGTAAGTGATGTTTATATTTTGATGGCAGTGGAAAGAACCACAATGCATGCAAAGTGAGTAGGAATCCATGGAAGAGAAGCAATATGAGGAGCGAAGCCCTATGTCAGATATGATCAATAGGGTTGTGAAGAACATGAGTGTTCCAGTAACAGTTTTGCATGTTACACCAATGAGTTCTTATAGGAGTGATGATCATGTGGGAACTTGGAGTGACAATTCATCTGTTCCTAATTGCAGCCATTGGTGTCTCCCTGGTGTTCCTGATATGTGAAAGTGGAACGAAATTCTCCTTTTTTAGATATCTGATTTGGTTGTATCTCCTAGTATTAAGGAATTTTATTTCTGTACCTATGTGTATATATATATATCTAGACGCTGAGAGATGATACTCTCAAGGAATTCATCCAAAACACAATCCTTGTCTCACTCCATTCGTGTATTTCAAGTACTTCCATTAATTGTTAGTTCAAGTCCATTTGCATTAGCCGTGTGATTTCATAGCGTGAGATTCTAGAATAATTTGGTGCTAACATGATCTTCAGACAGGGGTTGGTACTTTCAGGTTGATAGCTCAGTGAAGCTTGGAATGACAATCAATTCTACTTATAACACAGCCCTTCACACCTAGGCATCTTGGGTGGAGAATTCAGTCAACATGAATAGAACAAGAGTGTTTTTTCGTACCTTTGAATCATCTCATTGGAGGTGAGCTCTTTCTTCTCCATTACTTATTTTTCATTTTGGCAAGAATGCAAGTAAGTGGTGTTTATATTTTGATGGCAGTGGAAAGAACCACAATGCATGCAAAGTGAGTAGGAATCCATGGAAGAGAAGCAATAGGAAGGAGCGAAGCCCTATGTCAGATATGATCAATAGGGTTGTGAAGAACATGAGTGTTCCAGTAACAGTTTTGCATGTTACACCAATGAGTTCTTATAGGAGTGATGGTCATCTGGGAACTTGGAGTGACAATCCATCTGTTCCTGATTGCAGCCATTGGTGTCTCCCTGGTGTTCCTGATATGTGGAAGTGGAATGAAAGTCTCCTCTTATTTGCTTCCAAAACCTCTCTAACAATATTAACACCAAACCCTCTATTTTAGTGTGTTGTTATTTGTTGTCTAATTTTAATCCCATATGCAGGGACGGATGTATGTATAAGAGTGTGGGTAGGGGTGGAAACAGGTTAGGTCAGGCCAGTTTTACTCTTAACAGGCCTGGCCTGTCATACAGTTAATTGGCCTAAGCCTGACCTGCAGCCTGTTATAGGCTCTTTATAAGGTACTAGGCCTGGCCTGTTATTCAGCCTGGTCTGGCCTGAAGCCTGTTAAAAGGCCTGATAATTTTTTTTTACAAAAATAAAAATATTATTTAAAAAAATTATTTTTTAATAGAGCCTGGGCCTGGCCTATTAACGTATTAAGGCTTTTAAAAGAGCCTGGACCTGTGCCTATTTTATAACAGGCCAGGCCAAACACAGGCCAGGCTGCAGGCCCCTGGCAAGCCGCCTGACCTTTTTCCACCCCTAAGTGTGGGGCAATCGGCCCACTACGATTTGAAATTTTTTTGAGTAGTATATGATAATAATATTTATTTGTCCCACTAAATTATTAAATTTGACCCCACAATAACTTTTTTTTCAACTTTTGGTACTTCATAGTCAATTTAAAAATTTTATATTAGATGTCATTAGAATGATCAATTCTCAATTTAAATAAAATTTGTGTTTTTTTTTAGAAATCGACTCGAAAGAGTATTCTTTATCTTTTTTTATATTAGTTTTATTTTTTTTCCATAACAATTAACTACATTAATTGAAAGAACTTTTTCAACTATGAATCTCAATAAGAATTGACTTCTAATTGTATATGAAGTAAATTTTTAAATAAGTATTTACTTATATATATGTAAAAGAAATACTACACATCCAAGTCTTTTTATGAACTAAGTCTAACCAAGTTAAACAATAAAACTTAAAATAATATTAGTCATAACTGATTTTTGTTATCTTAGACAAATTTGATTGGACTTGGTTAACAAAAAATATGAATATGTAGCATTATCCTATATAAAAAGACAGATATTTATAAGGGTAAAGTATATTTTTTGTTCCCGAAGTTTGGCAAAAATTTTAAAAATACCCCTAAATTTTATTTTGTTTCAATTTTGTCTCAGAAGTTTTCGATTTGCATCAAATATACCCTCGGAGGATAAATTTTCAAAAAATTTAAGACCAATATAACAATAATGCATAAAAATTATGCTTAATTTGCTTGTGTTGAGGGGTTGTTCTTATGAAATTGTTGTTGAATCGATCTTAATTTTTTTTGAAAAATTAGCCGTCATGGGTATATTTGATGCAAATCGAAAACTTCTGGGATGAAATTGAAACAAAATAAAACTTAGGGATATTTTTAAAACTTTGTCAAACTTTAAGGACAAAAAATATACTTTACCCTATTTATATATGATTATTTTAGTGTTTTAATTTGTAAAATTAGATATTATAAAAATTAATTATGTTATATTTACATGAAAATAACTACATGTGTATATATATTAA
>NC_029794.2:13265562-13266042 GCF_000816755.2 Arachis ipaensis | reverse complement strand
CCCTCCACTATCAAAATTTTCTGGATCCGTCACTGCCCATATGTCTTGTCCCTTGTTATGAAGCTCTATAACCTCAATTTTAACCTCCATTACTTGGATTAACTTAGATAACATATGTACCATTATAAAACAATAATGTTAAGCATACACACAAAATTGCTATCAAATTATTATATACATAGAATATATGTTTAAATAATAGCAAATGTCCTAATAACATGGATGGCTATAGGATATAACATGCATTGTGATGATCATGATATGGTATGATGATGACGGTCAGAAGTGGCAAAACGGGTTGGTCCAATGGAATAATCTGTTAAATTTGCTAAAAAAGATGGATTTGGTTAAGATTCGGAATTCGCCAAATTTACCGGTTTGGATTTTGGTGGAATGGGTCGACCCATTGAGTCAAAAGTTTTTTTTCTTAATAAAAGAGGGATTAGTACTCTAAAAATTAATAATTGTGTAATTTTTAAA
>NC_029794.2:13249818-13264667 GCF_000816755.2 Arachis ipaensis | reverse complement strand
TATCAATTTGATTTTTTCCTTCGTTATTGCCTTGTGTTTGAGGGACACTTGTTTATCGAGATTTTTTTCCTTGTGGTCATCCTTTTCTTGCTTTCCCAAAAAGTTACAAGCCTCCTCAACTACCCTTAACAAACAAGGTTTGTTTAAAAGTACCCCGTGGATTATTTTTATTTTTATTTATTTTTTAATTATTTTTTTTAGAAAAAAATTAAATAGGCTAACCCGCCAACCCACCCACCATGAAACGAGATGAGTTAGAATTTTGAGTCCAATTTACTTTGCGAGACAGACTAATCCACCTTGTTTTTGGGGTGGGTCTTGACTACCCGCTTTGCCATCTCTATGTACCTCTCTTGTCATGTGGCTTATAAATTATCAATACTTTATTTAGACATAGTTCGATAAAATTTTTTGAAGAGATGTTTGCATTTTTTGAGAGCACAAATTTTTTATTTTAATTTTGGTAAATAAATGTGTTTGTATTTGTATCTTTTAAAATTTAGGAATTTTTAAAAGCATTTAAGGTGAAACTTTTTAAAAATGGCTTGTATTTATTAAAACTAAAGTTTAATATAACTCCATGGACTTTGTTAGGTAGACAATGACTTTTGTGAACAATATGAACAATGGGCTCTAAAATTGACCCAATAAAGTAAAAATACACTACACCGCAAAATTACCCACTTAAATCTTCATATTAGGAACCATCCGCACACCTAGTAAATTGAATATCCAATATATCCATTATTCATATTATTTAGTATTTTCATTATCTATCTATATTTTTTCTAACTGCATACATTAATTAATATCTAAATTTAATTCTTACATTAATATCTATTGTAGTATTTTTAAATTTTTAAATTTATTTTATCAAATGTATTTTTTATTTATGCGTTTTTGTGAGAAGAGTCATCTAACGAAGACGAGATTAGCTCTCTTAGGTGCCTTCCCATTAAAGTTTCCAATGCCACCACTCTAAAACTATAGACGTCACAGTTTTCAGTTAGAGTCATTGTATAAGCCAACTCTGGTGCAATGTACCCATATGTTCCAACTTGTAATGTCTAATTTGAAGAATCTAAGAATTCAAGATCAAGAATTCTTTCACAATTTTATCATGGCATCAGAGTCTTGGTATCCTCCTTGAAGAGGATACATAAGCTATCATCTTTCCGGTGAGAAATCACCCTACGTTTTTAACCTCCTCCCAAAATAAATAATCAATATTCCAATTTAGCTCAGAATCCAACTAATCTCTATTACATCCATCCAAGTAAAAATCCAACATCAATCTTGGTTACCCTGTTATAACAGAAAACAACAATCATTCATGGAATAGTCACTATGGCCTGTCTGCGCCTTCTTCCGGCAGTTCCGTCTGTATTTTGTTTCAGTAGTTCAATCTGCATCTGTTTTAGCAGTTCCATCTGCACTCTTATTGCGCTCCACGCGCCCTTTGAAGACCAATCTTATTGCACTATTCACGCCCGTTGAAGATCAATCTCATTGCGCTCTACGCGCTTTTTTTTTGAAGATCGCTACTCAAGCACAGCATCTTCTTTTATATTTTTGCCGCCGGCAGCTCAAGCTCCGCCGCATGCATTTTTTGAAGATCGCTGCTCAAGCACAGGATCTCCTTTTATATTTTTGCCGCCGGCAGCTCAAGCTCCGCCGCACGCGTTTTCTTCCACGTCACCACGTCAGACATGTGTTCCTCAACAATTTCATCGGAACTTATCCAAGCTGTGGATTATTGATATCTTCCATCCACCAGCTTGCGGGGGCGTATTAAACTTCTCTTCCACCTTAGCCCATGACAATAATAAAGAAGTCTCGTGGTCCACAAATTCAGCCCAACAAAATACATAAATTCAATTACAATTTTAGTCTTTATTAACTTATCTTATCTTTTCTTTATCTTATCTTTAGTTGTTCTTATCTTATCTTTATTTGCTTTTATCTTTCTTAAGCCAATGCTCTTACTATATATATATATATATATTTAGTTTTACCTTTATAGTTTACAATTTTCAATCAATTAACAATCAATAAAATTTCTTCATCTTTTCTTTCCTTATTCTTTTATAATTTTATTATCTTTGTGTATTCTTTATGTACTCTTTCCGTTTTATTATGGTATCAGAACTCCTCTTGAACTCTGATGACATCCGTGGATAAACCAACCAATTCAGATCCTAAAACCCCTTCAACCTCTCCTCCCACTATGAATAATCAACCTCCCTACTCTGTCCTAGGTCAAGGAGAAAAGGCATACGAGCAACTTCATCAAGAGCCTCTTTTGGACCTTTCGTTGTTAAGTCCAACTACTCATTATCTTTGTTCTTTCAATACTTTTTCTATTATTAACAATTCTTAAAATCGAGATTCATTTTTGAACATTTGAATCATTGATTCTGGTGCCACAGATCACATTGCATCAAATTTGTCTTGGTTTATTTTTTACACACAAATTTCTCCTATTATTGTTCATTTATCAAATGGTTCTCAAATTACTATTTCTTATAAAGGCATTGTTCAATTTTCACCATCCTTGGTTCTTCGTGATGTTCTTTATTTACTTCATTTCAACTTTAATATTATCTCCGTCTCAAAAATTACTTCAGCACTCATATGTAAACTCACTTTTTCATCTTCTTCTTGCACTTTACAGAGCAACAATTTAGGGATGATTGATTTGGACAGAATGAGAGAGGGATTATATCTCCTTAAACCCAATTTCGGTAAAAATGCATCCATTACACATTCCATAAATTCCATCAAATCCCCGCCCGTTACAGCTTCAAATATATGGCATTTTCGTTTAGGACACCTTTCTGGACAAAGACTTAATCATTTACATAAACATTTTCCTTTTATCTCTATGCATCATGATGAGGTTTGTGATATTTGTCATCTTTCTAAGCAAAAAAAACTTTCTTTTTCTCAAAGTTTTAACAAAGCCAATGCAACTTTTGATTTATTATATTTTGATATTTGGGGTCCGTTTCGACAAAATTCTATTCATAATCATAAATATTTTTTTTCTATTGTTGATGATTTTAGCCGCTTTACATGGGTTATTTTATTAAAATCAAAAGGAGAAGTGCAAAATCATGTGAAAAATTTTATTACTTTAGTTGAAACACAATTCAACTCTAAAGTCAAAACTATTCGTTCCGATAATGGACCAGAATTTATTTTACATGATTTTTGTGCTTCAAAGGGCATTATTCATCAACATAGTTGTGTTGAAACTCCTCAACAAAATGGAAGGGTAGAACGTAAGCATAAACATATTTTGAATATAGCTTGTACTCTTATGTTTCAATCTAATTTACTATCATCTTTTTGGTCTTATGCTGTTAAACATGATGTTTATTTACTTAACAGAGTTCCATCATCCGCAATTAATTTTAAAACACCATTTGAGATTTTATTCAATTATCCACCAAATTATCATGACCTTAAAGTTTTTGGATGCTTATGTTTTGTTTCTACCCTAATGGCAAATAGATCAAAATTTGATCCAAGAGCCAAAAAGGCTATGTTTATTGGCTTTCAACATGGTTTTAAAAGATATATTGTTTATATTTTAGAAGATAAAAAAGAATTGAAAATTCTAGAAATGTGATTTTTTATGAAATAATCTTGCCCTTAATCATAAAAAATGTCCAATTTTATACACTCAACCCAACATTGCCAAACACGTCTTCTCAAAAACAAGATTCAGTTAATCTTCCAGTTAAACCCTCACCTATACCCATTGACCCAACTCCATCTAAATATTTATTTTCTCCAACAACCTCACCTTCTTTCTCACTGTCGTTTCCTAACCAAGTTGAACTCATGACCACTGAATCTCTTTCAACACACACGCCCTTCTCTCTTTCCGCACTAGACACCAGTCCACTATCACCTCCTCATCTCCCGTCACCTTCATCACCTGAGCAACCCCATTCTCATCATTCCGACCGGCCTCACCGACCTCCAGCATATCTTTCTGATTACTTGTGCAATTCCTCTCTCATCTCTACAAATCAATCTCCCTCAAAGTGCAAGTATCCTTTATCTTCAGTCATAACTTTTTCTTCTCTTTCATCTTCACGTAAAAAGTTTCTTTTATCTCTACATTCTGACGTTGAGTTAAAGTCTTTTAAGGATGCCAATCAACACTCTAATTGGCTTAGTGCTATGAAAGATGAGTTGGATGCTCTTGAGCTGAACGAAACTTGGTGTCTTGTTGATTGTCCTGCAGGCGTTAAGCCAGTTGACTGTAAATAGGTCTATCGCATCAAACGCAAGCCTGATGGTTCAGTTGATCGATATAAAGCATGCCTTGTGGCTAAAGAATTCACTCAGACTGAAGGTGTTGATTTCTTGGAAACTTTCTCCCCTGTTGTCAAGCCTGCCACCATCAGATTAGTTTTGGCATTAGCCTCTATGAAGCATTGTCCCATACATCAGTTGGATGTCAATAATGCTTTCTTACATGGGAATTTTTTTAAGGATATTTATATGACTCTGGCACCCGAATTTATATCTCCTCGACCGAATCAATGCTGCAAGCTACTAAAGTCATTGTATGGTTTACGATAATCTAATCATATATAGTATGACAAACTTTCTCATCTTTTACTATATCATGGATATCAGCAGACCTTATCTGATTATAGTCTATTTGTTAAAGAGAAAGTCTAGAGGACCAGCAGATTTTGTGGTTTTTAGCCATCAATTAGCTATCAATGATATTTTTAATGGTGTGAGATTACATCTAATGGTGTAGAATCATTCAATTTTCTTTTGATGGTTAAGTGCTGGCCAAAATTTAACAAAAGTGCTGGCCCCCTAGCACTCCTCTTTGTTAAATTCACTGGTGCTCAAATTTCCATTCTTCTAGTCTATGTTGATGACATTGTTCTCACTGATAATTCCATTTCTGAACTTGCTGCCATTAAGTCTATTTTGTACCAACACTTCCGAATTAAAGACTTTGGCCCATTAAAATATTTTTTGGGTATTGAGGTTGCTCAATCAACGAAGGGAATTTGCTTATCTCAAAGAAAATATTATCTTGATCTTTTGGACGATTCTGGTTTATTATGTGCTAAACTTGCCTCTATTCCAATGGATAGTACCACAAGACTATATCAAGACAAAAGTCCCCTGCTATCTGACTCTTTTGTATATCGCCGTTTGGTTGGGCGTCTTATCTATCTCACCACTACTCGATTAGACATCATGTATGCCACTCAACAATTAAGTAAATTTATGGCATCTCCTACTGAATCTCATCTTCAAGCTGCCAAGCATGTGTTACGATATCTGAAAACTAGTCCCGGCAAAGGACTTTTTTTCAAAAGAATCAGAAATTCATCTTCTCGGCTTCAATGACTCTGATTGGGCCGGATGTTCTGACATTCGACGATCTTTAACAAGTTATTGTTTCTTCTTAGGTAGTTCTTTAGTCTCTTGGAAGACCAAGAAACAAATCACCATTGCCCGCTCATCCACTGAAGCCGAATATCGTGCACTTGCTTGTGAACTTCAATGGATACTAAAATGCGTTACAATTTTTATGCATCTCTCCTATCCGCCCACTAGTTTTATATTGTGATAACCAGAGTGCTCTTCATATTGCTGCTAACCCGGTTTTTCACGGACCAAACATTTAGAGGTTGATTATCACTTGATTCGACAAAAAGCTCAAGGTGGAGTGATGAAACTTCTCCCCATTCCCTCTTCTGGGCAGCTAGCTGACATCTTCACCAAGCCTTTGTCTTCTCAACCTTTCCATCTTAATCTGAATAAGTTTAGTGTTCTTGACATCTTTCATCCTCCAGCTTGTGGGGCGTATTAAACTACTCTTCCACCTTAGCCCATGACAACAATAAAGAAGTCTTACGGCCCACAAATTCAGCCCAACAAAATACACAAATTCAATTATAACTTTAGTCTTTATTATTATCTTATATTTATTTACTTTTATCTTTCATAAGTCAATACTCTATATATATTTAGTTTTACCTTCATAGTTTACAATTTTTCAATCAATAAACAATTAATAAAATTTCTTCATCTTTTCTTTCCTTATTCTTTCATAATTTTATTATCTTTTCATATTCTTTATGTACTCTTTCCATTTTATTAAATTGGAAATTAATTGTTTCTTTTTATCATTTATCTATCTTATTGATACTGATATGGTAGTTATAAATACGAGTTATAACTCGGTATCATACGTTACAGCTTGGTTTTTATGAGCTATAACTCGACCAAATAATACTTCAATCATAACGTCCGACCAAACGGTACAATAATCGGATACGTTACCAATCCTCTCCATTCCGAGCTAAATGTTCGAACCGTAACTGACAAAGATCTCACCATGCAAAAAGCGAGGTAAAGTATCTTCTTCTCTCACGATTAGAACACAATACTGACTTAAGCATTGGAGTTCCTTTGCAGGTACACTCCTCCCCTCTTCATTGCTCACACCTCATACCCCATAAAAGGAAAATCTCGGATTAGCAGGACCAACAATTCAGCATCAAAGGCGACAGCTTGGCAATCGTTCGTCACAAGAGCCGACTTGTTTTCCCGAATACACAGGCAAGAACAATTGGCGCCCACCGTGGGGCCGAAAAAGATAAATCTTTTCTCTTTTGGTCCCATTACCTTCACCTGTATCTATGGCTGATGCACAACCTCCTTCCCCGTCCGAGCTCTTTCGGATGGTAACCAAGCTACAACAGGCCAACCAGCGTATGGCAGAAGAAAATCAGAGAATGGCTGCCCAAATCGCCAACTGAACAATGCGCGGATCGAAAATAACAATGGTCGTCAACTGCAACCAGAGGACGAGGAACATCATTCTGACCCCTCCCACGTTTCTGAAACTATTCGGGTTGAGCCACGAAATGAAGAAGCCCAGCCTGAAGATGAAAATGAGGAGCCCGACAATTCTGTGGGACCATTCACACCAGATGTAATGAACTTCGAACTACCACGAAGATTCACCTTACCAATGACCCTCACCCCTTACGATGGGCTTGGAGACCCAAAAAAGTTCCTCAAGAAATTTCAATCAATAATGATCGTTAACGGTGCATCTGATCCTATTTTATGCCGTTGTTTTCCAAATTATTTAGACGGTCCTACACTTGACTGGCTTTGTGCTTTGCCTGCAGGTTCTATCTCGCGATTTCAGGAGCTGGCCAAACTATTTGAAGATCATTTTACTGGATCTGCCATTTATCTGCATGATTTAGATTATCTAAATACAATCAAGCAGGGACAAAATGAGAGCCTAAAAGACTACATGACTCGCTTCACGAAGGTCGCAATAAGTATACCAGACCTTCACCCGAGGTCCACCTGCATGCCATTAAGAGTGGACTTCGGCCAGGGAAGTTCCAAGAGACCATCGCGGTAGCCAAGCCGAAAACCCTTGTCGAGTTTCGCGAAAAGGCCAAGGGACAAACCAATATCGAGGAGCTCAGATAAGCTCGGAAATCTGACAAAACATACTACAGAGACGATGATAAGGCGCAAAATAGTAAGAGAAATTTCAAACTAACCCCTTGATTTGATTCTTACACGTAGTTTAACACAAAACGGGAGAACATAATCAAAGAGATCCCGAACTCAAAATTGATCAAACCACCAAGGAAGGCCGGTACATATCAAGACACCAAGAACGTGGACAAATCCAAATATTGCACTTTCCACCAGAAGCATGGCCATACCACCGACGAATGTGTAGTCGCAAAAGACCTCTTAGAGGGGCTAGCTCCGCAAGGTCATCTTGATAAATACATCGGTGGTCACTGATGTGCTCCCAAGGGTGTATTGGTAAAGATTTTTACTCAATAAAATTGCGTTGCAAGTATAGCTCTACCAACAACAATTCTCGGGTATCAAATTTAGAAGAGGAATTTGGTTATCACAAGTTTAACCCCAATAGAAATAACCGAAGTATTCAAACCTCGGGTCGTCTCACAAGGAATGGGCAAACATATGCTTCAACATTGGTTAGAAATCCGGGGTTGTGAGTTATGAGCATAAAAATAAATGGGAATCTTAACAAGCAAGTAATCTTAAATTGCAAGAAACTAATTCAAATAACTAAGCAAGATATGAGTAATTCCAAACTAACAAGTAACATCCAATATGATTCTATTCTAAACTAAACAAGTAACTATAACTAAAATAAGTAATTGAGAATTTTGGTTTTCAAATATGAATAATAAAAGCTACTCTTGGCTAGGCATGAGAATTGGGATCACCATCCTTGTCTAATAACCATATCTTGACAATTATGAGGAACCAAACTCATTAAGTCTACTTCTATACTTGAAGTACGTCAAATGGTTTGGTCAACATCAACTCATAAGTTCTAACCTCACTACTAATTGACTTAGTAGAAGGTTAGCGTCAATGGCTATCAAATTGACCACTAAGGGCTCCCAAATCATCAAATCCATTATACCCAATGACTCAAGTTTACCCAATTCCCTTAGCCTAGGCCAAGAGTAAAGAGAACTACTCCATAATCAAAGTAAACAATTCATCAAACACATGATAAGCATTAACAAAAGACATGTTCAAAATAGCAATTAAATTGAAATCAACAAGTACCCACTAACAATTATCAAATACAATCATCTAAACAACACAATTAAACATAGAAATCATCAATGTAACATCAACAAGCCAAGATTCACAACATTCATGAAATGGGTATAAAATGACAGTTAACAAGAATTCATAAAACTATCACAAGATCTAAGCAAAATTATACTAAGAAATTCAAATTGAACAATCAAAACTAGTAATTAACAAGATCCAATTCACAATTCAACAAGGGAAGATCAAATTAAAACTAGATCTAGAGAGGAACAAGGATTTCTCTCTCTAGAAGAACAAAGAACCAAAAACTAGCTAAAATTGTGTCTTAGTGTAAAATGATTTATCCCCCCTTTCCCCTAGCATCCTTGGGTCTTTTCCATGCAGAAACAGCTTGAATTTGGGCCTGATGAGCCTCAGAAATTGCCAGGCACGATTTCCTTTAATGAGGTCACGTGCAGCTTCCCGCGCGTGCGCGCCATGCGTGCGTGCGCGTGCGCGTTGATAGGAATCTTCTGATCTGCGCGGATACGTCCATCCTTGCGCGCCGCTTCCAGCCAATCTCATCCACGCGTGCGCGTGGAGTGCGCGGGGGCGCCAATGCTGCTTTTCCCAAAATTCAATTCTTTATGTTTCTCCCTTTTGTGCATGCTTTCTTTCTCTCTTCTAGGCCATTCCTACACTATAATTCCTGAAATTACTCAACAAATATATTACGGAATCAAATGGCAATAGCAGAGGATTAAAATATGGCAATTTTGAAGCAAAATAAGCATGTTTTTCATCATGGAGCAATATTAGAAAGTGAACACAAAACCATGCATTTCTTGTGAATAAGTGTGAGAAATATTGACAAAACTCCCAAATTATACACAATATAAACCACAAAATTGGGGTTTATCAGTCACATACAGAGGCATACACCATCTTCCACAGGCAATACTTCGTCCGAGCAGCAAAATCGAGGAAAAGAGAAGGCATCTTCAAGCCAATATGAACAATCTCGAGGTGTAATCAATTGTATCTCAGGAGGATACGCCAGTGGAGGAGCATCAAACTCAGCCCAAAAAAGATCTTTTCGAGAAATATATTCAGTGGAAGGACCCCAGAACAAACCCCAAACTGTCCCCCAATTTCCACAAATGACATTCACACGCACTAATTTTGATTGCAACATTCAAAATCTGGACGACCCTGTGGTCATCTCTCTTCAATCAGGAGATTTGCTGGTAAGGAAGGTACTACTAGATCCGGAGAGCAGTGCCAATGTTCTATTTTATTCCACCTTTCAGAAAATGAAGCTCAGCGACAACATCCTCCAACCATCACGTGGAGACTTGGTCGGCTTCTCAGGTGAACGAGTCCCCATATTGGGATCAGTGTGTTGCAAACCATACTGGGTGAGCATCCTCTTTCCAAAACATATGATATTCAATATTTGGTGGTAGATTGTTTTAGCCCCCATAATCTTATACTTGGCCGACCTTTTTTAAAGAAGTTCGGCGCAATTGTATCTACAGTTCATCTCTGCGTTAAGTTTCCTGTGCAGGACGATCAAATTACAACTATTCATGGGGACCACTGGTGCGGAATTTAAAGTCTACAAATTAACCGGCAAGTGCACCGGGTCGTACCAAGTAATACCTTACGTGAGTAAGGGTCGATCCCACGAGGATTGATGGATTAAGCAACAATAGTGTTTGATAGGATTAGTTAGACAAACAGAAAAGAGTATTTTGGTATTCAAAAAGACATTAAACAATATAAAGAATATTGAAGAAAGGCAAGTAAAAATGTTGGGAATAAAATATGGAGAAAATAGTTAAGGTTTCCGAGTTATCTATTTTTCCGGATTAACTTTTCTTACTAACTATTTTAATCATGTAGGATTTAATTTATGGCAAACTATTTGTGACTAGACCCTAATTTCTTAGACCTTTCTAGTCTCCTCTAAAATTCATTAACTGCCAATTCCTTGGTTAATTAATTCCAATTAGAAGCTACATGATCAAATTCCAGTTTATATGCCACAAAAATTCTAATTACCCAAAAATAAAAGGATTATATGTCACGTATCCCGTTAAATCAAGATAATTAAAATTTAGGAGAATATATTTTCAAGCTATTGTTCAAGTAAAGAGCTTTTCCAAGTTATACAAGAACTCAAATAGAAAGAGGGTCATACTTCTGTTCCACCCAAATTCATAAGATGAAGAGCGAAAATAATTCTTAAATTATAAATCCATGCATAAATTAAAATAGAAAAAGCAATAAAATCAATCTATACAAATAGACAGAGCTCCTAACCTTAACAGTGGAGGATTAGTTGCTCATGGTTCAGAGAAAATAAGGATTGTAAATTGTAAATGGGAATGGGATCCTCCCCCGGACCTCCTTAAAGGAAGGAAAGTTTCTCCCTTTTATAACTAATCTTAATAAATTTAAAATCTAATTTTTAAAATTAAAATAATATCTTTTCCAAGAATTCAAATTTGAATTTAAATTCAAATTAATTTAAATAATCAAGTCTTCAATGGATGGATGGGGACCACTTGTTTCGTCCATTCTACAACTTCTAATCTGTGTTTTCTGGGCTGAAAACTGGGTCAAAACAGCCCAGAAATCGCTCCCAGCATTTTTCTGCGTTTTCTGCACATGGCGCATGTCACGCGTACGCGTCGATGGACTTTTTTCGTGAGTCACGCGGATGCGTCGGTCATGCGTACGCGTCGCTGAGGAATTCTTCAAATCACGCGTACGCGTCTGTCACGCATACGCGTCGCCATGGATACTTCCAGATCACGCGCACGCATCAGTCACGCGTGCGCGTCGCTCCTCGCTGCCATCTCCTTTGCTTCTTTTGCTACAGAAACTCCATCAAATCCAGCCGAATGCTACCTAAAATAAACAAAATTGCAAAAGAATCAAAGTAGCATCCATATTGGCTAAAAGATAATTAATTCTTTATTAAATTCAACAATTTAGATGCAAATTCACTAGGAAAAGATAGGAAAGATGCTCACGCATCACAACACCAAACTTAAACTATTGCTTGTCCTCAAGCAACTAAAACTAATATAAGCTTAGGATGTGAATTTGCATGAGAACGAGAGTTCGATTAAGCTCATGTCTCTTCTTATAGTGGGGTTTACAACTGCAATCCTGAATAGTTTTGGCATCTCACTTTATCCTTTGAAGTTCAGAATGATTGGCATCCATAGGAACTCAGAATTCAGATAGTGTTATTGATTCTCCTAGTTCAGCATGTTGATTCTTGAACACAGCTACTTTATGAGTCTTGGCCGTGACCCTAAACATTTTTTTTCCAATATTACCACCGGATACATAAATGCCACAGACACATAACTGGGTGAACCTTTTCAGATTGTGACTCAGCTTTGCTAGAGTCCCCAGTTAGAGGTGCCCAGAGTTCTTAAGCACACTCTTTTTGCTTTGGATCACGACTTTAACCGCTCAGTTTCAAGCTTTTTACTTGACACCTTCACGCCACAAGCACATGGTTAGGGACAGCTTGATTTAGCCGCTTAGGCCAGGATTTTATTCCTTTGGGCCCTTCTATCCATTAATGCTCAAAGTCTTGGATCCTTTTTACCCTTTGCCTTTTAGTTTAAAGGGTTATTGGCTTTTTCTTTATTTTATTTTATTTTTTTCTTTTTTTCCCGCAAGCTTTGTGTTTTTCACTGCTTTTTCTTGCTTCAAGAATCTATTTTATGATTTTTCAGATTATCAATAACATTTCTCTTTTTCATCATTCTTTCAAGAGCCAACAATTTTAACATTCATAAACTTTACTATAAAAAATATGCACTGCTCAAGCATTCATTCAGAATCACAGAAAATACCACCACATCTAAGTAAGTGAGACTACTCTAAAAAGTAAACTCAAATTCTCATGCACTACATCTGTCCTTCTTTCTTTTTGATTTCAAGCTTAGTGGGCAATACATGAGACATCTTTCAGAATTAAAGCACTTAACAGAAAAATCAAACTATAACCTATGAATCTACTAATAAAGGATCATGCAGCAAACAAAGCAAAATAGCAAAAAACTGAAACATACATAATAAAAGCGGGAGGGAATAAAAATGAAAGGAACTCAACCACCTTAGTTATCTAGGCGGTCGTTTTATTCTTCAGGTTGTGCTCCTCAGTGAAGATGATTCGCCTCCCTTTTGGTGCCATCGGCATAGACAAAAAATTCTTAGGCGAAGCGTCAACACCAAACTTAAATGTTTGCTTGTCCTCAAGCAAAGAAGAACTGAAAATAAAAAGAGACAGATATTATGAGAAAAGAAAAATAAAAGGATAAAAGAACAAGAGAGAATTAGGATTGGGAGAGAGAGAAAGAAAATTAAAACTGGGCGGCGAAGGCAATGCGTACGCGTACGGCACGCGTACGCGTGAGTTGCGAATTTCCTTAATGACACGTCAGCGTCAGGCATGCGTCCGCGTGCCCTGGGTTTTGCGCGATTCGCACGAAGCCAGCCGCGCGCACGCGCAACTCTCTGTTCACTTTATTTTTTTCACGCACACCCATATGACGCGTACGCGTCAGCGACGCTTGCGCGTCGTGTGCTTCTTCTTTTTTTATAGCCTGAGGTGTTCGGTTCCTGTGATAAAATAGCTGCATAATCAGAAAATTAGTAAGAACTTAATAAAAATCAAATAAGTAAGAAAATTACTACTAATAAAAATAAAACAAAATAAAGCTAAGAATGAAAAAGGACTGATCACACCATGGTGGGTTGTCTCCCACCTAGCACTTTTAGTTAAAGTCCTTAAGTTGGACATGTGGTGAGCTCCTTGTCATGGTGGCTTGTGCTTGTACTGATCCAGGAATCTCCACCAATGTTTGTAATTCCAATGGCCACCAAGATTCCAAACTAGGCGCATGACGCCTTCGAGCAAGTTGAAGCAAGTGACAAGGCCCCATGAGTGTTGATTGTGGGAATGAATTCCAGGATCCCAAACCTTGCTTTTATACCCGTCTCCTTGTGGATCACCATTGTTCCCACCGGGTGGCAAGCGATCTAAATTCTCATAGAGACATCCAAACAACCTTCTAGGCCCATTCAATTGAGCTCTACACCAATCCTTGCACTTCAATTTGGAGCATGCAACCATATTGAACCTTGCTTGACAACTTTTACCACTAACCATCTTCCTCTTACTTTTAATGCCACAAAGAGCTCTAAGTTGACCATCCGTTTCCAGTAGCCCATATTCAAGTGGGAACGTAAAGGTTAAGGATAGGAATTTTACCCACTTGAATGTTGTATTTGATGGTGATGGCTTTGGGAGAGGTCTTGCAAGCTCTACTCCCTTGTGTTCTTCTTTGAATTCTTCCACTTCTTTGCAAGCTTTCTCAATTTCAACTTCTTTCTCTTGGTAGCTGTCTTCTAATTCAATCTCTTCTTCATTGCTTACCAAGGGCATGGGAGGTTGTGCATCTTCCTCCTTTGTGGGTGCATCTTCGTCCTTTGTTTTTGTATATTCCTCTTCTTCCATGTGTGAGGATGGAAAGTTCTCTAGTTCACTGGAGTATGAACTCCTTTGATTGATTTCCTCACTTTCTTCTATAGGATCTTGTATTATATCTCTTGGGAAGGAATTTGCTTGCTCCTCTTCCTGTTGCTTGGTAATCGACTGCACATGTTTCTCTACATTTTTGACACTCGTCTTTATATCATGTAAGAATTCTTTCATGAGAAGCTCAATATCTGATGGTATTTGAGATGAATAAGGAGGAGGTGATGGTTCTTGATAAGTGTAAAAAGAGGATGGTTCTTGATATGAATAGGGAGATAGTGGCTCTTGATATGGGCAGAAAGATGATGGCTCTTGATATAGGTAGAGAGGTGGTGGTTCTTGATATGAATATGGAGATGGTGGTTCTTGATAGTTGGAACATGGAGCCTTGAAGTTTCTTTGGTTTTGACTTTGCCAACCAAAATTCGGATAGTTCCTCCATCCACAATCATATGAATTACTACTTGGGTGGGAGTAGTAACCCATGTGATCTCTCTCCATTATTTTTCCTTAGCACAACACACTAAACAGAATTAAAAGAATTAAATGGTAAATAAGAAAGCAAAAAAAAGAATAGAATTCTAAAAATTAAAATAAAAAAATTTAAAATAAAACAAATTAGGAAACACCCATCTTAATTTGAGAAATTAAGAAAAGACAAATTTAATTA
>NC_029794.2:13239780-13249633 GCF_000816755.2 Arachis ipaensis | reverse complement strand
TAATACAACAATATTTAAATAAAATTAAAATTAAAACGCCTAATCTAAACAATTAAACAACTAATAGTTGTTAATCACAGTCAATCTCCGGCAACGGCGCCAAAAATTTGGTGCGGAATTTAAAGTCCACAAATTAACCGGCAAGTGCACCGGGTCGTACCAAGTAATACCTTACGTGAGTAAGGGTCGATCCTACGAGGATTGATGGATTAAGCAACAAGTTTGATAGGATTAGTTAGACAAACAGAAAAGAGTGTTTTGGTATTCAAAAAGACATTAAACAATATAAAGAATATTGAAGAAAGGTAAGTAAAAATGTTGGGAATAAAATATGGAGAAAATAGTTAAGGTTTCAGAGTTATCTATTTTTCTTGATTAACTTTTCTTACTAACTATTTTAATCATGTAGGATTTAATTTATGGCAAACTATTTGTGACTAGACCCTAATTCCTTAGACCTTTTTAGTCTCCTCTAAAATTCATTAACTGCCAATTCCTTGGTTAATTAATTCCAATTAGAAGCTACATGATCAAATTCCAGTTTATATGCCACAAAAATTCTAATTACCCAAAAATAAAAGGATTATATGTCACGTATCCCGTTAAATCCAGATAATTAAAATTTAGGAGAATATGTTTTCAAGCTATTGTTCAAGTAAAGAGCTTTTCCAAGTTATACAAGAACTCAAATAGAAAGAGGGTCATACTTCCGTTCCACCCAAATTCATAAAATAAAGAGCGAAAACAATTCTTAAATTATAAATCCATGCATAAATTAAAATAGAAAAAGCAATAAAATCAATCCATACAAATAGACAGAGCTCCTAACCTTAACAGTGGAGGATTAGTTGCTCATGGTTCAGAGAAAATAAGGATTGTAAATTGTAAATGGGAATGGGATCCTCCCCCGAACCTCCTTAAAGGAAGGAAAGTTTCTCCCTTTTATAACTAATCTTAATAAATTTAAAATTTAATTTTTAAAATTAAAATAATATCTTCTCCTAGAATTCAAATTTGAATTTAAATTCGAATTAATTTAAATAATCAAGTCTTCAATGGATGGTTGGGGACCACTTGTTTCGTCCATTCTGCAACTTCTAATCTGTGTTTTCTGGGCTGAAAACTGGGTCAAAACAGCCCATAAATCGCTCCTAGCGTTTTTCTGCGTTTTCTGCACGTGGCGCATGTCACGCGTACGCGTCAGTCACGCGTACGCGTCGATGGTCTTTTTTCGTGAGTCACGCAGACGCGTCGGTCACGCGTATGCGTCGCTGAGCAACTCTTCAAATCACGCGTACGCGTCAGTCACGCGTACGCGTCGCCATGGATACTTCCAGATGTCGCTCCTCGCTGCCATCTCCTTTGCTTATTTTGCTGCAGAAACTCCATCAAATCCAGCCGAATGCTACCTAAAATAAACAAAATTACAAAAGACTCAAAGTAGCATCCATATTGGCTAAAAGATAATTAATTCTTTATTAAATTCAACAATTTAGATGTAAATTCACTAGGAAAAGATAGGAAAGATGCTCACGCATCAACCACCAAGAAGCACGACAGTGCTATAACATCAGCATGAGACTGCCAAACTGTACAAAACAAGCTCAGGTCAACAATGTCCACCTCTCCAACAACAACTCGGCTCTCGCCGACTTAGACCCCAGAGCCGAATTCCTCAAACAACCTACACCAACAGGTGAGTTACAAAAAGTATATTTCAATAATGATCCTAATAAATACACCTATGTAGGTACAGCAATAAGCACAGGAGAACTAAACGCAGTACAAGCCTTTCTGCAAGAGCAAGCCGATCTTTTCGCATGGACACCTTCTGATATGCCCGGCATCGACCCACAAATCATCACCCATAGACTGGCAATCAACCCTTCTGTACAACCAGTATAGTAGAAAAAGAGAAACCCTGGGGATGAAAACAAGAAGGCGTCATTAGAAGAGACTCAAAAGCTAATCAACGCCGACTTTATTAGAGAAATCAGATTCACTACCTGGCTCGCCAACGTTGTAATGGTAAGAAAACAAAACGGTAAGTGGCGCATGTGCATCGACTTCACTGATTTAAACAAAGCATGCCCGAAGGATTCTTACCCTTTGCCGTCCATAGATTCTTTGGTGGATAACGCTTCTAGATATGCCACCTTAAGTTTTATGGACGCCTATTCTGGTTACAATCAGATCCTTATGCACCCTTCTGATCAAAGTAAAACGACATTTATTACTGAATTTGGTAATTATTATTATAAAGTTATGCCTTTTAGACTAAAGAATGCAGGGGCAACTTATCAGCGTCTCATGGACAAAGTCTTCGCCAAACAGATCGGTAGAAATATGGAAGTCTACGTCGATGATGTGGTCGTCAAGACAAAGGTCGGAAATAACCATATCGACGACCTAACAGAAATCTTCGGTCAAATACGGCATTACAACATGCGCCTGAACCTTGAAAAATGTGCCTTTGTCGTTCAGGGTGGTAAGTTTTTGGGTTTTTTACTTACTAGCAGGGGTATTGAGGCCAACCCAAATAAATGCCGAGCAGTGCTGGAAATGACCAGCGCACAGACGATAAAGGAGGTGCAACGCCTGACAGGAAGACTTGCTGCACTATCAAGATTTGTCCCGTGTTTAGCATCAAAATCCCTTCTTTTTTTTTCAAACACTTAAGAAGAAAAACATCTTTCAGTGGAATGACGATCGCGAAAGAGCCTTCAATACTCTAAAAACAACTCTCTCGCAACCGCCAATTTTACAAAAGTCCTTACAAGGGGAAGAATTATTCTTATATTTGTCAGTTACTGACTGGGCAATAAGCTCTGCTCTTGTTACAGAAAGGAAGAAAGTTCAACATCCAATATATTTCGTCAGCAAAACCCTACAACATGCCGAAATCAACTATCCGAAGATAGAAAAGCTGGCGTTAGCATTGGTATTTTTGGCAAGAAGGCTCCAACCTTATTTCCAGAGCCATGTCATTCATGTTCGGACCGACCACCCATTACGCCAGGTGTTGCATAAACCAGAGATCGCAGGCCGACTTGTTAAGTGGTCGATCGAATTGTCTGAGTTTGACATCAGATACCAACCGCAGGGTCCGATCAAGTCACAATTCCTTGCCGATTTCATAGCGGAACTAATGATCCCAAATGAAGATGACCATACAGTACAATGGACATTGTATGTCGATGGTTCATCAAACACTCAAGGGTGTGGTGCAGGAATCCGGCTCGAGGGTGACGATGGTTTGATTCTGGAACATTCACTTCACCTCTCCTTTAAAGCCAGTAATAACCAATCTGAGTATGAAGCCCTGGTTGCCGGACTCCGACTCTGTTTAGATCTTTATATATCAGCCATAAAGGTATACTGTGATTCACTATTGGTAGTACAGCAGGTAAACGACCTTTTTCAGGTTGAAGATCCTTTGCTTTCTAAGTACTTATTGTTAGTAAACCATTTGAGTTCCAAATTTACGAAGTTCGAAATACAACATATACCACGAGATCAGAACCATAGGGCTGACATTTTATCTAAACTCGGCAGTACACAATCTCATCTATCTATATTACATCAGTCCACTATAACCACTCCAATTGTTACTCTAACAGATGTTTTAAGTGTCACACAGGAACAGGATTGGCAAAGCTCTTTTATATATTATTTGCAAACAAGTGATATACCAGACAGTGTCGAGAATGCAAAGAGGTTCCGACGACAAGCGTCCTTTTTTACATTACTCAACAGCTCTTTATATAGGCGAGGATATTCTCGCCCATTATTAAAATGCCTCTCCAAAGCTGAAGCCGAGTTAGCACTATCCGAAGCTTACGAGGGAATTTGTGGAACACATACTGGAGCTCGGAGTTTAGCTTCAAAAGTCCTCCGTGCTAGTTTCTTTTGGCCAACCTTAAAACAAGATAGCCACAATAAGGTTTGGACATGTGAAAACTGCCAAAAGCACGCACTGCTCATACACATTCCAGCCGAGCATCTATGTCAGTTGGCCCTTCAACCACTGGGGGCTCGATATCCTCGGTCCATTCCCAATGGCACTGGGACAGGTAAAATTTCTCGTTGTTGCAATTGATTATTTTTCAAAGTGGGTTGAAGCCCAACCCTTAGCTAAGATTACATCCCAGCAAATGATCTCTTTCGTCTAGAAAAACATTATTTGCCGCTTTGGCATTCCTCGGCATATCATTACTGACAATGGTCACCAATTTGTCGATCAGAAATTTACATCTTTTTTTGCAAAATCTTAAAATCAACCATCACTTCGCTTCCGTTGAACATCCTCAAACAAACGGATTGGCAGAAGCAGGAAATAAGGTGATATTGCATGCCCTAAAGAAAAAGTTAGATGATGCCAAAGGACTTTGGGCCGAGCTTATACTGGAGATCCTTTGGGGATATAATACCACACCCCAATCGTCCACAAAAGAGACCCCATTCTGACTTGTATACGGCTCTGAGGCCATGATACCATTGGAAATCTCGCAAAATTTTATCAGAACACAAGTCACTAACCACGATGAAGCTCGGCGAGCCGAGTTAGATATCATCGAGAAAATCAAGGATATTGCAACACTCCGACAACGTGCGACACAACAAGTCATAGCTCGGAGACACAATAAGTCGGTTAAAAGCCGATCATTTCAGAAAGGAGACTTAGTACTTCAAAAGACAGAAACTGATTGGAAGCCATCAGCACATGGAAAACTCGCTGCAAATTGGGACGGTCCATACCAAATTATAGAAGTCCTCGGCAATGGCGCATACAAACTAGAATCAGTAAACGGTACAACTCTACCTAACACCTGGAATGTTTCCTCCTTAAAGAAGTTCTATAGTTGAAAGTCAGTGACATGCTTGTACTCTTTTTCCTACTGCCAAGATTTTTCCCAAAAATATTTTGTTTAGAGAGGTTTTAACGAAGCTAGCCTACTTGCACCTTTGTAACCGAAGGTTTATCAATTAATTGTATATGATCAGTAGTTTGTTTCAATTTTACAAATTAACTCTCTACCGACTTTATTTTTTATCAATCCGATCTCAATTCACACAACAAGTGCCTTCGCTTGTACAAACTCCAACTTGCCTATGGTCAGCAATCCATTCATTCAACAAACAAAGAATATCTTAAACAGAAATTCCTATCAATCAATCAAACGCCTTCTTAATACCTCAGAACCAAAGAGGTAAAAAGATATTCTCTAAACAAACATCAACCAACCAGTTTATCAAAAAGCTAATCATTCTATCTTTATAATCAAAATGTATTGCCCCTTCAGGCTGCAATGACATAAAAACATCTTCAAAAGTTAAAAAAAGCTCTAAAAAATAGAGCATTATAAATTCCACAAAAAAACAAATACACTTTCAGAAAATGCTAAACATTTTCAGCTTCATCCTCGGCAAAACCATCATCTTCGACCATCTTTCCATCCCGGATGATTTTTCCAGGATCCATCTCAGACAAATCCACTTCAGGCGCTAGAAACTTCACCTGAAGGGACGCTCTTTCAAAACCCTCCACAAATGAGTCCAAAATCTCATTTTCCCTTTTCTTTTCCATTTCTTTCAGTTGAGCAGTTACTTCAATCAGTCGAGTTTCCATACTTGCCAAATTATCCTCCTTCTTCTTTTAATCCTCCACATCCTTAGAATAATTATCTTTCATCTCTTTTAGCTGTTTTTCAGTCTCAGCTAACTTGGAGTGCAGCTCAGCAACCGTATTCTTACTCTAAGCCAACTTATCTTTCAACAATCCATAATCTTCCTTCTGCACCCCCAACTTCTTATGCTTCAACTCCTGGCTGCGACCCAAACTTGCCATTCGCAGACCAACTACCTATAGGATATCCAAACAACCATGAAAATAGCAACAAATACACAAGTTCAGTAAAAACAGTATGCTTTCCGAGCTTACCTGCATATATTTCCCAATAGAAATTTCACCAACTTCATTCGCCAGGGACACGTCGGCCGATGATTGACAAACTTCGTCCACCACAGCCATGTAAGGAAAATCCCTCCCCCAGACCGATAGGCCATCACTATGCTCGGACGCTTCATGCAGTTTCTTCTTATTCAACATAAACACATGGATTTCTTCTAAAGAAACCTCATTGTCCATTTGGCTGGACTCTTCAGACAAATCCAGAACATCAGTTTTCCTTTTCTTCAGTATAACCTTCCTCCGTCGCGAGACGGGTTGACTAACTTCTACAACCACAGTGATTTTTTCCTTATTTGACGATGTTCATACCCTGGGTCGAACTGTCCGACCCGGGATGATTGGTGGCAAAACGACTAACCTCTTCAGGTCTGACTATCCGACCTATTCTTAAAGAGATCGGCCAAATCGACAGGAGAGCCCAGTAAAGGGCCCAAATGGAGGAACACGACCCAAATCCAAAGGCAGTTCAAGCCTACAGAGATAAAGGCGGTTCCCTTGAAGATAAGCTGACTTCACTCAAGATAAAGATAAGATAAGATAAGATAACTAACTTATCTTATCAGAAAGGTCAGCCCACACTACTATAAATACACTGGAGCACCCAGGTATAACTCATACTCTGATTCGACATAAAACCTGCTTAATACCCGTGCTAACTTAAGCATCGGAGTCTCTTGCAGGTACCCCCCACCTTCCGGTGGCCAAGGATCAGCAGTGCAGCAAGTCCAATAAGTCGGACACAACAGCTTCGGCCGCCACCAGCCAGCCGGACACGTCGTCTCCGACCAGTACAGAAGATCTCATCCGAGATCGACCTCCAGTTTCAGGTAACCCTCGGAACATTGGCGCCGTTGTCGGGGAACCTGAAAGTCATCCCAAAACCATGGCGGACGGCCATGACAACGACCACGACTCGGATCTAGAGAATAGAACACCGCACAAGAACGCGGACACTACGCTAAAGGATACTTCGAAATCCAACGGAGACAAAAACTCACCAAATCCGGGAGCCATGGAAGCACTCCAAGATCGCTTAAAGCAACTTGAGAAAGAAACCCAGCAACAACGGGAGATCGGAAAGGATCTACAAAGAGAGGTACGGCGACGTCGAGAACTAGAAGAAAAACTACAGCAATTAGAGTCCGACCTCAAATCAAAAGCTCCTCGGACCACTCCTGAGAAAAATTCACGCAAAGAACAGGATTTATTCACCAGGGAAATCATGAAGACCAAAATCCCAAAGGATTTCAAGCTCTCGGATATGGTTTTGTATGATGGCACTACAGATCCCAACCATCATCTCAGCAAATTCAGAAGCAGAATGTACCTTACCGATGCCTCAGATGCCGTTCGCTGCAAAGCTTTTCCAACAACTCTCACGAAAACGGCGATCAGATGGTTCGACAACTTACCTCCGAAGTCCATCTCAAACTTCGACGACCTGGCCAAAAAGTTCCTGGCCAGATTCTCCATCCAGAAAGATAAGGCCAAGCACGCACCCAGCTTACTAGGGATCAAGCAAGGAGATCGGGAGAGCCTCCGCAACTACATGGAAAGATTCAACAAAACATGCATGGACATACAAAGTTTACCAACAGAGGCCGCCATCATGGGACTTATCAATGGCTTACGATAGGCACCTTTCAGCCAATCTATATCAAAAAAGTATCCTACCTCCTTAGACGAAGTCTAGGAGCGAGCAGAAAAATACATCAACATGGAAGAGAACGCTCGGCTGGGAGAAATCTCAAAATCTGGGGCTCCTACCGAGACAAAGATAAGGACTCCAAAAGGAAAGAAGATTGATAGGGTGAGAAAATCAAAAAATACCACAACTACACTCCTCTCAAAGCATCCCTGGTCGACGTGTACAAAGAAGTCTGCCATACAGAAAAAATCCCCCCAGCGCGGCCACTCAAAGGCAAAAGGAGAAGAGGAAACCGGAAGGAATATTGTGAATACCATCGAATTCGAGGGCACTCTACCAATGAGTGCTTTGACTTGAAAAATATCATAGAAAAATTGGTAAGAGAAGGAAAATTAGATCGATTTCTGGCCACCTGGGACGATGACCAAAGAAAAAGACGGAGAGACGAAGATGATGGACGAGCTGAACGGTCACCTCGGACACTAGAAAGACACGTCCACATGATACACGGCGGATTCGCAGGAGGTGGGATCTCCAAATCATCCCGAAAGAGATATCTGAAAGAAGTATATCATGTTGAGGGAAAGGAGGAAGCACCCGACATCCCGGCGATAACATTTACTAAAGAGGACGCATCCGGCATCATCTCGGGACATGACGATCCAATCAAAAGATGGCACGTCGCTGTTATAACGAGAGCTTAAACCTCAAAGGCAGAGGAGAAGAGTTTTATACAATTGAGCTTGGCGGAGCTCAGCGTCGAGAAGAACTCTGTCCGCACCCAGAAAGTGAGATAGAGAAGGTTCAGATTGGAGACACCTCGGACAAAATGACTAATATCGGCACGGTCCTAAGAAGAGATTCAAAGGAATTACTGATACAATTCTTACGAGATAATGTCGACCTCTTCGCATGGAAAGCCGCAGACATGCCAGGCATAGACCCTAAGCTAATGTGCCACAAGTTGGCGGTCTATCCAGGATCTCGGCCGGTGCAGCAGAAGCGAAGAAAACTCGGACCAGAACGATCCCAAACTGTGGAAGAACAAGTACAAACGTTACTGGAGGCAGGATTCATAAGAGAAGTCAAGTACCCACTATGGCTAGCCAACGTCGTCTTGGTGAAAAAATCAAACGGGAAGTGGCGCATGTGTACCGATTCCACCGATCTCAACAAAGCCTGCCCAAAAGATCCATACCCACTCCCAAGTATTGACGCTCTGGTAGATGCTTCATCCAGATATAGATACCTCTCGTTTATGGACGCTTATTCGGGATACAACCAAATCCCCATGTATCCACCAGATCAAGAAAAGACCTCGTTCTTAACACCAAAGGCGAACTACTGCTACATCGTGATGCCTTTCAGTCTCAAGAACGCGGGAGCTACTTATCAAAGGCTAATGAATAAAGTCTTCTCAGATCACATCGGAAAAATCATGGAAGTCTATGTGGACGACATGTTGATAAAAACACAAAGCGAAGATACATTATTGTCCGACCTGGCTCAAGTGTTTGACACTATAAGGAAGCATAACATGCGACTCAACCCCGCAAAATGCACCTTCGCAGTCGAAGCAGGTAAATTCTTGGGTTTCATGCTCACACAAAGGGGAATTGAAGCAAATCCAGACAAATGTCAAGCTATACTCAACATGAAGAGCCCAACCTGTGTCAAAAAAGTACAACAACTCAACGGGAGATTGGCCGCCCTATCCCGATTCTTAGCAGGAGCTGCGATAAGATCTCTCCCCTTCTATGCTACTTTAAGAAAGGGAAAACAGTTCGAATGGACGACAGAATGTGAGCAAGCTTTCCAAGACTTCAAGGAGTTCTTAGAACGGCCACCTATCCTATCTCGACCACGAGAAGGAGAACCACTCATATTATATCTCGCAGTAGGAAGTCGGGCGATAGCCTCAGCACTAGTCAGAGAAGACGAAAATGGGCAACAACCTGTCTACTTCATTAGCAAAGCACTACAAGGATCCGAGCTGAACTACCAGAAAATAGAAAAATTTGCCTATACTCTCATCCTAACATCTCGACGACTCCGCCCGTACTTCTAGGCTCACACCATTAAGGTTAGAACTAACCAGCCCATAAAAGGAATATTGCAGAAAATAGATTTAGCAGGCAGAATTCTACAATGGACAGTCGAGTTGTCAGAATTCGACCTCCAATATGAAGCTCGGACGGCCATCAAATCACAGTATCTGGCCGACTTCATCGCAG
>NC_029794.2:13204940-13239411 GCF_000816755.2 Arachis ipaensis | reverse complement strand
AACAATAGAAGCCTCATCCAGGAAATGTTTCAAAACCCGTCAATCTCGGAAGAGGAAAAAGTCCTGGCCATAACAAGTCAGGACCAAGGATGGATGACCCCCATAATCAACTACCTCAAAGAAGGAACACTCCCCGCAGAAGAAAAGGAGGCAAAGAAGTTAAAAAGGGAGGCACAATACTATACCATCATAAACAACATCCTGTATAAAAGAGGAATCTCAATACCTTTACTAAAATGCGTGCCGACCTCCAACACAAGGGAAGTGCTAGAAGAAATACACGGCGGCATTTGTGGCAATCATCTCGGAGCACGAGCTCTCGCCAAAAAAGTACTCCGGGCGGGATTTTATTGGCCAACTCTACAGAAAGAAGCCACAGAATTTGTAAAGACATGTCCACCATGTCAAAAACATGCCAACTTTCACATCGCCCCGCCAGAAGAGCTCATCAGCGTGACTTCGCCTTAGCCGTTTGCAAAATGGGGACTCGATCTTCTCGGCCCCTTCCCACACTAGGGATCAGGACAAGTTAAATTTCTCATAGTGGGAGTAGATTACTTTACAAAGTGAATCGAGGCAGAGCCCCTAGCCAATGCCACCGCTCAAAGAAGTCGGAAATTCTTATATCGAAACATTGTCACAAGATTCGGGGTTCCATATTCAATAACCACAGACAATGGCACCCAATTCACAGATGCAGACTTTAGAAAACTAGTAGCCGACTTGAATATAAAGCACCAGTACACCTCCGTCGAACATCCACAAGCCAATGGGCAGGCCGAAGCTGCTAACAAAGTCATATTGGCCGGATTAAAACGGAGATTACAAGATGCAAAGGGAGCCTGGGCAGAAGAGCTCCCACAGGTCCTGTGGGCATATCGAACAACGCCACATTCCACCACGAAGGAATCCCCCTTCCGATTAGCATATGGAACAGAGGCGATGATTCCAATAGAGATTGAGGAAGGGTCGCCCAGAATAGTTCACTACAATGAGGAAGCAAACTTCCAACTTCAGAGAGAAGAGCTCGACTTGTTACCCGAAATCCAAGAAAGAGCTCAGATCAGGGAAGAAGCTCTAAAATGCCGAATGGCTTCCAGATATAATCAAAAGATAGTGTCGAGAAGTTTCATAGAAAATGATCTCATCCTAATCCGAAATGATATTGGAACAACTCGACTAGGAGAGGGAAAGCTGGCAGCAAACTGGAAAGGACCCTACCGAGTTGTAGAAGTACTTGGAAAGGGCTACTACAGACTGTCTGAACTCGATGGACGAGAGCTTCCCAGGTCATGGCACGCCTGCAACCTCAGAAGGTACTGCAGTTAGAAAAGATAAAAGATCTCATCATTGGATGCACTCTTTTTCCTGAAAAGGTTTTTTAACGAGGCACCAAGTTGAGACTCAGACAATCCCATATGTATATATTTGCACTTTTCCTTTAAATAAAATATATTTTAGATACTCTACAAAGATTTCAAGTCACATTAATCTGAAGCATTCATCGTCCGATTATAAAGCAACAGATCGGCAGAAAGTGGAAAATAATTTCACTGCACGATCACGATAAAGACAACCGTCCGATAAAGGTGAAAACGCGATTCACCCAAAGGACGATCTAGAGATGACAACCACTTTCTAAAAATTGGAAAAGATGAACACAGAATAATATAAGAAGTTATCGAAAGTGATCTAAAAAAGAACCTGACGAGGTCTTACGGATTGCTAAAATAATAACTTAAAGACTGGCCGACGTTGAGAAGTCGGACCAAGTCAACACAAGTTATAAGTAAACCCTGGAAAGAGGTCTGGCCAACCCTATTAAAGATGATTACTTTAACTTAGAAGGGCTCGACATGACAAAGTCAGCCCAAAATGGAAAGTTATCAAAGTAGTCCCTGAAAGAGATCTGACAAGGATCCAAGAAAGAGGACTACAAATAACTTAAAGGAGACCGATATAATGAAGTCGGACTCCTACTACTAAAAAGTTATAAAAGTAATCCCTGAAAGAGATCTGACAAAGATCCAAGAAAGAGGATTACAAAAATAACTTAAAGGAGACCGATATAACCAAGTCGGACTCCTACTACTGAAAGTAATCCCTGAAAGAGACCTAACAAAAGGTCCAAGAAAGAGGATTACGAAAATAACTTAAAGGAGACCGATATAACCAAGTCGGACTCCTACTACTGAAAGTAATCCCTAAAAGAGACCTAACAAAGGTCCAAGAAAGAGGATTACAAAAATAACCTGGAAAAAGGTCGACCTAACGAAGTCGATCTCCTACAAACAAGTTATAAAAGTAATCCCTAAAAGAGACCTGACAAAGGTCCAAGAAAGAGGATTACAAAAGAATAACTTAAAGGAGACCGATACAACCAAGTCGGACTCCTACTACTGAAAGTAATCCCTGAAAGAGACCTAACAAAGGTCCAAGAAAGAGGATTACGAAAATAACCTGGAAAAGGTCAACCTAACGAAGTCGATCTCCTACAAACGAGAAGATCGTAAAAAGTAATCCCCAAAAGAGACCTGACAAAGGTCCAAGAGTTTAGCAGGGGACCAACGCAAAGAAATTGGTTACAAAACGCTAAAGAACACACACAAAGCGAGAAAACCAAACAAGTCAGACCCCTATAACTACGGAGATTCAAGCTACACAACAAAAACCCAAGGAGGTCGGGCTGCAAGATGTCAGCATTGGCAGAAGGAAGCCTAGCCAAAAAACCTGTTCTTCACAGAGTCATAAGGCCTCGAAAGGCCACCAACACTTACTATCCAAAAGACGGCAAGCTAATTGTTTGTTTTTCAAAAATAAAAAGTTGCTAGAAAAGCAACTAAGAAATGTCAGCAATCAAATAAAAAGTTTCCAAACGCCCACAAGCCGGGCCAACTACTTTAAAGAAAAAGATCAACAAGCATCAGAAGCCTTCTCGGCAGCATCAGGAGCCTTCTTGACTACGTCAAAACAAGGAGAGGGGGCGAGTCTGAATCGGCACCGCATCTACAGTACCATCCTCCCGGTTCAGGATCTGGTAATCCAACTTGGGCCCAACTGGAGGAGTGGAAGAAGTCGGCACCTTGGTAGAAAACACAGGGGGAGGAACCACCTCATCGTCATCACCCTCATCATCAGGGACAATCTTGCCATCCCTGACAACATTATCCAAGCTAAAGAGGGTAAGATCGGCCTCGGGAGCAATGATTCGAACTTGTTCTCTCAAGTTCTCATAAGCAGCAGTCACGCTGCCAACAAGATGACCTTGGAGCTCAGCATAGTCTTCCTGGGCATTGTCAAGCTCCTCTCTCAGGCGCCTCCCCTCCCTATAGGATGTAACATAGCTATCCTTATGCATCAAGGCTGCGTCTTCATCCAACCTCAAAGAAGAAACCAGCGCTTCAGAACTCGCCTTCTCGTTCTCCAAGTCTTTTTCCAGCTTAGCCACCTTCACCTCAAGCTCCTCCTTCAATCCCTTCATCCGGTCGAATTCTTGTTTCGCCTCTTCCATAAATGCCTTGGTAGCATGGAGAGGGAGATTCTGAGCAGTCCGATATATGGCAGCCGACATGTACGCCATCTTAACATGATTTCGAGCCACAAAATCCAAGTGATGAAGGATGGACACATCGTCCATGGAAAGAGCACCGTAGGGGCTGATTTGTTGATCCACGAATTCAATAGCATTAAAATCAGGAGCATCGAGGTCAAAAGGCTCAGCAGTCTTTTGTTTTTTATTGGGAGGATCAACAGAAGGGGCAGCAGAGGTGACGTGAGGATCTGCCAAACGAACTCGGGGAGTAGGGATCACCTTCTTCACCCCGGCAGAACTCTGCACCGATGGCTTCCCGCGCACTTGGGAAGATCCCTCCCCAGCCGCCTGGGCAGCAGCATTTCTGGCAGCAGTCGCCCTCTACGCCATCTTATAAGCTTTCATGGATTCATTATTCTTCATTGCCTCTGCAAAACAAAACAGAAAACTCAGCTACAAATCGGACAAGTCGGAAAAGACAGTTACAAGCCACATAAACAAAATCATAAAAGAAACACAAGATACCCAGTTCAGATTGAAGAAGAGAAGGATTGGTTACGAATTTCTTTGTGTCAAGATGGGGAGGTTGACCCCAGCGTTCTTCCAAGATAGTCACAAAGGCCCGCTCAGCCTCATCCAACATCTCCCACGAATACCGGGAGACCCTCACGTCTTTTTGCCATTCCAAGGGAAAGGCAGGTTCGTCGTTTTCATCCAGAAAAAAGGGTCGAGCTCCTTCAACAGCTCGGACCTTGAAAAAGTAGTTCTTAAAGTCACGGAACGACTCGTCAAACATGGAAAAAACTTTCTTTCCTTGGGTAGAACGAAAGGAGACCCAAGCTGACTTCTTTTTTACCACACCGGGCTTAGTCAAAACAAACAAATAGAAAAAGAGAGATTGGGAAGCAGGAATACCAAAACCATCGCACAGCAACTGGAAAATTTTTATAAAACCCCATGAGTTGGGGTGAAGTTGAGAAGGGGCAACATTACAAGACCATAACAAGTCGGTTTCAAATGGAGTAAAAGGAAGAGTAATACCCAGTTGACCAAAGAAAAAATCGTAAGCATAAAAGAAGGGGCGATTGTCAACAACTCGAGTCGAAAAACAAACTCTCTCGTCAGAAGAGGGAGGGACAAGTTCATAATTCTTCTCATCACCAGAATTACTACAGACACTGTGAAACTGCCTAAGCTGAGTACAAAATTTGGAATCAACCAGCGAGACACACATAAGAACCATGGAGTCCACCCAATCAGCCATACCCGCGGGAACCTGGGAAGGCATTTCTGTTACGTTATTTCGGGAAGACATGAGGTCAACTAAATCCTACAAAAAGAAAGGAAGAATGGATTACACAAAAACATCTCGGACAGAGGGCAAAACATCTCGACGGGCGGATAAACAAAAAGGGAAAACCCCAAGACTCAAGACAAAGGCCTTGGGGCATCCCTTGGAGGCAGTAAACAAGCAAGGTTTTCAAGTTATTTCTACGGCTTACATCCCAGCACTCGTCAAAATAAAATCCAGAAAGAAAACAAAGGAAGTAAAAACGCAAAGGACCACACTTCTATAGTTTACCAGCAAAAAACACTACTTCTACAGTATATCAGAAATGTCAAAAAAGACCAAGCAGCAAAGGCGCAAACTTTCTTTTGAAATCGACTAAAAAATCATCAGCCAAGGCACAAACAGAAACGGCGGCAACATGCAAAAGAAAAAGGGTCAAGCAACAAGAAAAAGATTCGCACCAAAAAATAAAGAAATTCCAGAGCATGCAATAAGCTAAGCATGATAAAAAACGGAAAGATCCAAACTTTCTCCAAAAAGAAGATCAAAAGGAAAACCCCATCGCAAAGACAAAAACAAACGAGGAAAATACGAAATGGGACTAACCTGGAGACGGAAGAAGCTGCGAGGAAGAGTGGAAGCGCAGAGACAAAGGCTGCCCAGAAAAAACGCCAAGCGACGAAAGCAGAAGCGCAAGCGAAAGACAGAAAGCGAGAGAGTGAAAGAAGAAATGTGAAGAAGTTACGAAAAGGGCGAAGGAGAGAAACCGCTTTCCTGAGTGCAAAAAATTCAAAAAAAATAGAGAAGTTAGGGGAAACGGGGCAATTAAATGCCAATTAAATGCGGATATTAAAACCGCTTGCATTCCCACAACAGCGTCGATATAAAAGCGCGCGCTTTTAGAGGAAAAACGTTTTACATTCAAAAGCTTCTAGAAAGGAAATCGACAAAATGCTTGAGTTCGGCTTCATTAGAGAAGGACCGAAGTCAAGAACTCGACCTCAAAAAGAAGACCGAGCTCAAGCAGGGGCACTGTTCATACCCTGGGTCGAACTGTCCGACCCGGGATGATTGGTGGCAAAACGACTAACCTCTTCAGGTCCGACTATCCGACCTCTTCTTAAAGAGATCTGCCGAATCGACAGGAGAGCCCAGTAAAGGGCCCAAATGGAGGAACACGACCCAAATCCAAAGGCAGTTCAAGCCTACAGAGATAAAGGCGGTTCCCTTGAAGATAAGCTGACTTCACTCAAGATAAAGATAAGATAAGATAAGATAACTAACTTATCTTATCAGAAAGGTTAGCCCACACTACTATAAATACACTGGAGCACCCAGGTATAACTCATACTCTGATTCGACATAAAACCTGCTTAATACCCGTGCTAACTTAAGCATCGGAGTCTCTTGCAGGTACCCCCCACCTTCCGGTGGCCAAGGATCAGCAGTGCAGCAAGTCCAATAAGTCGCACACAACAGCTCCGGCCGCCACCAGCCAGCCGGACACGTCGTCTCCGACCAGTACGGAAGATCTCATCCGAGATCGACCTCCAGTTTCAGGTAACCCTCGGAACAGACGACGAAACTTCTTTTTCCAGGTTTTAATTTTTAAAACGAGTTCTCAGAGAAGCAGCCAAAACAACAGGATACTTACCTCCTGAAAATACAATAAAACACTGCAGATTAGTAGCGCTTTCAAAACAGAAAAACAAAAAGATAACAAACCAACTCACCCATATACTCTACCACAGCCTCTTTATTTTCCTCCCACTTGAGCAGTTCAAACATTGATATTAAGTCTTTCCGATCAATACCCTCCACCAGAAACTCAATTATACAAACATTCCTCGGACTACTAACTTCGGCCCCGAGGATGTTTTGAGGTTCCGAGCACCACCACAATGGATACCTCTCGGCCAAATATTCGTCCATATAAAATGGAAAATCTTTTTCCACACTCCTAATTTTCAGATACATCTCTTTAAAGTCCTTAAAAGAGGACTTATACAGTTTGAAGATACCTGGTGCGGAATTTATAACCCACAAACTAACTAGCAAGTGCACCGGGTCGTACCAAGTAATACCTCAGGTGAGTGAGGGTCGATCCCACGAGGATTGAAGGACTAAGCAACAATGGTTAATTAAATTACTTAGTTAGGCAAATAGAAAATAGTGTTTGAGAGTTCAAAAGCATTAATTAATAAATTTAGATGTTTGAAGATAGGCAGGTGAATAAGTTGGGAATAAAATATTGAGAAACAGTTAAGACTTCAGAGTTATCTATTTTCCGGATTGACTTTTCTTATTAATTTATTTTAATCATGTAAGATTTAATTCATGGCAAACTATATGTGACTAGATCCTAATTCCTTAGACCTTTCTAGTCTCTTCTAAAATTCATTAACTGCCAATTTCTTGGTCAATTAATTCCAATTAGAAGCTGCATGATCAAATTCCAGTTTATATGCCACAAAAAATCTAATTACCCAAAAATAAAAGGATTATATGTCACGTATCCCATTAAATCCAGATAATTAAAATTTAGGAGAATATGTTTTCAAGCTGTTGTTCAAGTAAAGAACTTTTCCAAGTTATACAAGAACTCAAATAGAAAGAGGGTCATACTTCCGTTCCACCCAAATTCATAAGATAAAGAGCAAAAATAATTCTTAAATTATAAATCCATACATGAATTAAAATAGAAAAAGCAATAAAATCAATCCATACAAATAGAAAGAGCTCCTAACCTTAACAGTGGAGGTTTAGTTGCTCATGGTTCAGAGAAAAATAAGGATTGTAAATTGGAATGGAATAATGTTGTGTTCTGAGATGGATTGAAAAATTAACTAATTGGAATCCTTTTTATATCTAATCCTAATAAATTTAAAATCTAATTTTTAAAACTAAATAATATCTTTTTCTATTTTAAAATAATATTTAAATCTAAATTAGAATTAATTAACAAGTCTTCAGTTGATGGGTGGGGACCACTTGTTTTGTCTTTTCTGTAGCTTCTAATCTGTGTTTTATGGGCTGGAAACTAGATCAAAAAAGCCTAGAAATCACGCCCAGCGTTTTTTCTACGTTTTCTGCACGTGGCACATGTCACGCATACGCGTCAGTCACGCGTACGCGTCGATGGTCCTTTCTGCGAGTCACACGCACGCATCAAATACGCGCACGCGTCAGATATGCGCACGCATCGCTAAGCAAATTCGCTTTTCACGCGTACACGTCAGGCACGCGTACGCGTCATTCCTCGCTGGTCAGCTCCTTAGTTTCTTCTCTTTTTCTGCAGAAACTCCATCAAATCCATCTGAATGCTACCTAAAATAAATATAATTGCAAACGACTCAAAGTAGCATCCATAGTGGCTAAAAGATAATTATTTCTCGATAAAACTTAACAAATTAATTGCAAATTCACTAGGAAAAGGTAGGAATGATGCTCACATATCACAACACCAAACTTGAATTGTTGATTGTCCTCAAGCAACCAAAATAATATAGGCTTAGAATGTGAATTTGCATGAGAATGAGAGTTTGATTAAGCTCATGTCTCTTCTTATAGCGGGGTTTACAACTGTAATTCTGAATAGTTTTGGCATCTCACTCCCCTTTGAATCAGAAGGATGTCAGTGTCATTCGGAATTAGAATCCGGATAATATTATGAATTCTCTAATCTTTTGTAGCTTAATTTAACCCTTGAACACATCAATTTTTTTTCTTTTCTTTGGTTCTTTGCACCTTGAGCCTAGCCGTGACTTTAAATGTTTTGTCTCAAAATTTTCTTGACACAGAAACACCACAAGCACTTAACTAGGAAACTCTTTTTGGAGTTTTAATTTTTCTTTCAGCTACTCCCAGACAGTGGTGCTCAAAGCCTTTGGCATACTCTTATAATTGCAATTGATTTCGACTCTAAATGTTTTGTCTCAAGGATTACTTGACACAAGAACACCACAAGCATGTAACTAGGAAAACAACTCTTTGAGCTTTTAATCATGTCTGACCTCCCTAGTCATTGATGCTCAGAGCCTTGGACCTTGCTTCTCTCTCCTTTTTTTTGCTGTTTTTTTTGCTTCAAGGATTAAATTTTTGTTTATTTCAGAGAAATCATAATAATTCTCTAAATCCCTGTTCCTTGTACATTAACACTTTTTGATTAAAATTTAAATATGCACTGTTTATATCATGCATTTAGAGTCACAGAAAATACCACCACATGTAAGTGAATAAGACTACTCTTCAATATAAACTCAATTTCTCATGCAATATATCACTTCTTTTTCTTTTTCTTTTTGGATTCAAGTTCAGTGAGTGGTACATGAGACATATAACAGAATGAAACTAATTCTAAGAACAAAAAGTACTAAAGATCATGCAGGTAATCAAAACAACAGAAAACAGAAAACAACAAAATAAGAGCGGAAGAGAAATAGAATGAAAGGAACTCAACCACCTCAGTTATTCTAGTGGCCATCTCATTCCTCCATGAAGAACATTCATCTTCCTCAGTTATTCTAGTGGCCATCTCATTCCTCCATGAAGAACATTCATCTTCCTTTGGTGCTACTAAAATAAGCAGAAAAGCCATAAACGAAGCGACAACACCAAACTTAAAGGTTTGCTTGTCCTCAAGCAAAGAAGAACTGAAAACAAAAACAAATAGTAAGATGAAAGAAAAATAAAAGGATAAAAGAACGAGAGAGAATTAGGATTGGGGGTGGACGATTTGAATTCAGGCACTGAGGGATTTAATTTGGGCATCGCATGCGACACGTACGCATCAGGCACGCGTACGCGCGAATCGCACAACTTTCAAGCGACGCGTACGCGTCAGGGATGCGTCCGCGTGGATTTGGTTTGTGCGAATCGCGCAAGGGCTGCCGCGCGCACGCACAACTCTCTGTTCGCGTGGCTTGGGAATCAAAATTTTCAGATGACGCGTGCGCGTCAGGCCATTTGAAGAAACGACACGCACGCGTCAAGGACGCGTATGCGTGATTAACTTTGTGCCTCTAGCACACTTCCAGCCCTAAGCCAGCACAACTCTCTGCCCAAACACTCATTGACACCGATTTGCAGGGTCACGCGTACGCGTCAGGGACACGCACGCGTGGGTGGCCATTTGCGCAAACGAAGCGCACGCGTTAGGAACGCGTACGCGTGATGCGGCTTATGCGCCCAGCACAGTTTCAGTGCCA
The DNA here is from genome assembly GCF_000816755.2 of Arachis ipaensis. Taxonomy (NCBI): domain Eukaryota; kingdom Viridiplantae; phylum Streptophyta; class Magnoliopsida; order Fabales; family Fabaceae; genus Arachis; species Arachis ipaensis. The sequence goes on along the minus strand of NC_029794.2, from coordinate 13,229,381 downwards.
CTCCTGCTCAACTCTCTGTTCACTTTTATTTTTCACGCACACACATATGACGCGTACGCGTCAGCGATGCTTGCGCGTCGTGTGTTTGTTTTTTTTTTTTGAAATAGTGTGTCGCCTGAAGGTTCCTGTTATAAAATAGCTGCATGATCAGAAAAATAGTAAAAACTCAATAAAAATAAAATAAGTAAGAAAAACTACTACTACAAAAAGTAACTAAGGATACGAAATTATCGGGTTGCCTCCCAACAAGCGCTTCTTTAATGTCACTAGCTTGACACTTGATTGTTAATTTTTCTTCCTCTTCTTCCAGTTGGTTAAAAGAAATGTCTCCAAGGGGGAAGAGGTAAAAATTAGTGCCCCCTGATATAAATTTCTCCTAACAAGCTTTTCTTTATTGTCATTAGCTTGATTCACCTTGCTTGTTGGTGTAGAGGTTGGATTATTTTTTTCTGACCTTCTCTTTTTCATGGATATTGTTCATACCCTGGGTCGAGCTATCCGACCCGGGATGATCGGCGACAAAGCGACCGACCTCTTCAGGTCAGACTATCCGACCTCTTTCTAAAAGAGCTCGGCCAAATCGACAGGAAAGCCCGAAAAATGGGCCAACTCAAGGAATACGACCCAGATCCAAAGGCAGTCCAAGCCTATAGAGATAAGGGCGGTTCCATTGAAGATAAGCTGACCTCGCCAAAAGATAAGATAAGATAAGATAACTAACTTATCTTATATAAAAAGGTCACTCTACAACTACTATAAATACACTGGAGCATCCAGGTATAACTCATACTCTGATTCTACTAAAAACCTGCTTAATACCCGTGCTAACTTAAGTATCGGAGTCTCTTGCAGGTACCCCCCACCCTCCGGTGACCAAGGATCAGCAGTGCAGCAAGTCCAACAAGTCGGACACAACAGCTTCGGCCGCCACCAGCCAGCCAGATACGCCATCTCCGACCAGTACAGAAGATCTCATCCGAGATCGACCTCCAGTTTTAGGTAACCCTCGGAACATTGGCGCCGTTGCGGGGGAACCTGGAAGTCATCCCATCACCATGGCGGACGGCCATGACAACGACCACGATTCAGATCTGGAAAACAGAACACCGCACAAGAACGCGGACACTACGCTAAAGGATACTCCGGAATCCAACGGGGACAAAAACTCATCAAATCCGGGGGTAATAAAAGCACTTCAGAACTGCTTAAAGTAACTTGAAAAAGAAACCCAATAACAACGAGAGATCGGGAAGGATCTACAAAGAGAGGTACGGCGGCGTCGAGAATTGGAAGATAAACTACTGCAATTAGAAGCCGATCTCAAATCGAAAGCTCCTCGGACCACTCCTGAGGAAAATTCATGCAAAGAACAAGATCCATTCACCAAGGAGATCATGAAAACCAAAATTCCAAAAGACTTCAAACTCCCGGATATGATTTTGTATGATGGCACCACAGATCCCAACCATCATCTCAGCAATTTCAGAAGCAGAATGTACCTCACCGACGCCTCAGACGCCGTTCATTGCAAAGCTTTTCCAACAACTCTCACGAAGACAGCAATCAGATGGTTCGACAACCTACCTCCAAAGTCCATCTCAAACTTTGACGACCTGGCCAAAAAATTCCTAGCCAGATTCTCCATCCAAAAAGATAAGACCAAACACGCCCCCAGTTTACTAGGGATCAAGCAAGGAGATCGGGAGAGCCTCTGCAACTACATGAAAAGATTCAACAAAACATGCATGGACATACAAAGCTTGCCAATAGAGGCTGCCATCATGGGACTCATCAATGGCCTACGAGAAGGACCTTTTAGCCAATCCATATCAAAGAAGTACCCTACCGCCTTAGACGAAGTGCAGGAGCGAGCAGAAAAATACATCAACATGGAAGAAAACGCTCGGTTAGGAGAAACCTCAAAATCCGGGGTCCCCTACCGAGATAAAGACAAGGAATCCAAAAGGAAGGAAGATCGACAAGGAGAGAAAATAAAAAAATACCACAATTACACCCCCTCTCAGGGCATCCCTAGTTGACGTATATAGAGAAGTCTGCCATACGGAGAAAATACTCCCAGCTCGACCACTCAAAGGCAAAAGAGGAGGAGGAAAACGGAATGAATATCTTGAATATCATCGAGTGCGAGGGCACTCCACCAACGAGTGCTTCGATCTAAAAAACATCATAGAAAAATTGGTGAGGGAAGGAAAACTAGATCGGTTTCTAGCCACCCGAGATGACGACCAAAGAAAGAGACGAAGGGACGAAGATATCGGACGAACCGCGCGATCACCTCGTACACCGGAAAGACACGTCCACATGATACACGGCGGATTCGCAGGGGAAGGAATCTCCAAGTCATCCCGCAAAAGATATCTCAAAGAAGTATATCATGTCGAGGGAAAGGAAGAAACACCCGACATCCCTGCAATCACATTCACTAAAGAGGATGCATCCGGTATCATCTCGGGACACGACGACCCCCATGGTCATCACCATCATACTGGCAAACGCCAATCTGCACCGCACATTAATAGACCAAGGGAGCTCCGCCGACATCTTATTCAAAACTGCCTTCGACAAGCTCGGCCTAGAAGACAAGCAGCTTAAGGCATACCCGAACAGTCTGTTCGGACTAGGAGATACCCCGGTACAACCATTAGGATACGTATCACTACATACAACCTTCGGAAAAGGGAACCAATCCAGAACACTCAAAATAGACTACATTGTGGTCGATGTGAGTTCAGCCTACAATGCTCTAATAGGTCGGACAACACTAAATCAACTCGGTGAAATAGTCTCGACTCCACATCTATGCATGAAATTCCCAACTACAGAGGGGATAGCCACAATAAAAGCAGATCAAAAGATGGCACGCCGCTGTTATAACAAAAGTCTAAACCTCAGAGGCAGAGGAGAAGAATTCCACACAATTGAGCTTGGCGGAGTTCAGAGACGAGAAGAGCTCCGTCCGCAGCCAGAAGGTGAGATAGAGAAGGTTCAGATCGGAGACACCTCGGATAAAATGACTAATATCGGCACGATCCTAAGAGGAGACTCAAAAGAATTACTGGTACTGTTCCGAGGGTTACCTGAAACTGGAGGTCGATCTCGGATGAGATTTCCTGTACTGGTCGGAGATAGCGTGTCCGGCCGGCCTGTGAAGGTCGGAGCTGTTGTGTCCGACTTGTTGGACTTGCTGCACTGCTGATCCTTGGCCACCGGAGGGTGGGGGTACCTGCAAGAGACTCCGATGCTTAAGTTAGCATGGGTATTAGACAGGTTTTTTTAGTAGAATCAGAGTATGAGTTATACCTGGGTGCTCCAGTGTATTTATAGTAGTGTGGGCTGACCTTTCTGATAAGATAAGTTAGTTATCTTATCTTATCTTATCCTGTTTTGGATGAAGTCAGCTTATCTTCAAGGGAACCGCCTTTATCTCTATAGGCTTGGATTGCCTTTGGATTCTCTAAAGGCGCGCGCTTTTATATCAGCGCTTTTTTGGGAACGCAAGCGGTTTTAATATCCGCAATTAATTGCATTTAATTGCCCCATTCTCCCTTGGCTCGGTTTCTCTTCTTCGCTTCTTCTTCGTAACTTCTTTCTCACTTTCAACTCTTTGATTTTTCTGAAGCCTCCGCCTGTAGCTTTCGCGTTTCAGCCCAGTGACGTTGCTTTGTGACTTTGCTTTTTCGTGGGGGAAGGGGTGATTCTGGATTTTGCCTTCTGCTTTTCTGCCTTTCTTTGCAGCTTTCTCATTTCCAGGTTTGGTTCTTCTTTCTTTTCTCCCTCTACGCCATTTTGTGTCTATTTTGAGAAAGTTTTTTTGGGAAAAGTTTAGATCTTTCTACTTTCCGCTGTGCCTGATCACTGTGTGTTTCGTAATTTCTTCGTCTTTTGCATGGCTTTTGTTGCTTGATGCTTTTAGGGTTTTTGCATCTTGCAAAATGCTTTTGATTTTGAAGCTTTGGAATGATAGTTTTGTTTGATTCTGAAAAAAGGTCGCATTTTTGATGATTTTTGCCTGGTATGTTTGCTGTTGTTTCTTGCTGATAGACTGTAGGAAGATGATTTTCTGTTTTGTTTGTGTTTTGTCTTTCTCCTGTGAAAAATGCTTGCTGTTTGAGGTCTTCTATTCTTGTTTGCGAGACGCCGGGACGTAAGTAGATTTTCCTTGATACCTCGCTTTGTTACTGCCTCCAAAGGATGCCCCAGGAGTTTTAGTTTGAGTCTTGGGGTCTCCTTTTCTGTGTATTCGCCCGCCGAGATGTTTTTGAGTAATCCGTTCTTCTTTTCTTTTGTAGGTTTTAGTTGGCCTCATGTCTTCCCGAAATAACGTTGTAGAGATGCCTTCCCGGGTTCCTGAGGGTATAGCCGATTGGGTGGACTCGATGGTTCTTATGTGTGTCTCTCTGGTTGATTCTGAGTTTTGTGCACAGCTTAAACAGTTTCATAGTGTTTGTAGTAATTCCAGTGATGAGAAGAACTATGAGCTTGTCCCTCCCTCTTCTGATGAGAGAGTCTGCTTTTCTACTCGGGTTGTTGATGATTGCCCCTTCTTTTATGTTTATGATTTTTTCTTCGGTCCGCTGGGTATCACCCTTCCTTTTACTCAATTTGAAACCGATCTGTTATGGTCCTGTAATGTTGCCCCCTCTCAACTTCACCCCAATTCCTGGGGTTTCATAAAAATTTTCCAATTGTTGTGCAATGGTTTTGGTATTCCTGCTTCCCAATCTCTCTTTTTCTATCTGTTTGTCTTGACTAAGCCCGGTGTGGTAAAAAAGAAGTCATCTTGGGTCTCCTTTCGTTCCACCCAGGGAAAGAAGGTATTTTCTATGTTTGATGAGTCGTTCCGTGATTTTAAAAACTACTTTTTCAAAGTCCGAGCTGTTGAAGGAGCTCGGCCCTTTTTTCTGGATGAAAATGACGAACCTGCTTTTCCCTTGGAATGGCAAAAAGATGTGAGGGTCTCCAGATATGCGTGGGAAATGTTGGATGAGGCTGAACGAGCCTTTGTGACTGTCTTGGAAGAACGCTGGGGTCTTCCTCCCCATCTCGACACAAAGAAATTTCTAATCAATCCTTCTCTTCTTCAAACTAAACTGGGTATCTTGTGTTTATCTGTTTATGTTGCTTGTAGCTGTCTTTCCGACTTATCCGACTTGTAGCTTAATTTCTGTTTTATTTGCAGAGGCAATGAAGAATAATGAAGCTATGAAAGCTTTTAAGAGGGCGCAGAGGGTGACTGCTGCCAGGAATATTGCGGCCAAGGCGGCTGGGGAGGGGTCCTCCCAAATGCGCGAGAAGCCATCAGTGCCGAGTTCTCCTGGGGTGAAGAAGGTGGTCCCTACACCCCGAGTCCGTTTGGTGGATCCTCACCCTACTTCTACCGCTCTATCTGTTGCTCCTCCCAATAAAAAACAAAAAACAGCCGAGCCCTTTGACCTCGATGCTCCTGATTTTAATGCCATTGAGTTTGTGGATTAGCAAATCAGTCCCTATGGCTCCCTCTCTACGGATGATGTGTCCATCCTCCATCACTTGGAATTTATGGCCCGAAATCACGTAAAGATGGCGTATATGGCGGCTGCCATATATCGGACTACTCAGAATCTCCCTCTCCATGCCACTAAAGCGTTTATGGAGGAGGCAAAACAAGAGTTTGATCGGATGAGAGAGTTGAAGGAGGAACTTGAGATAAAGGTAGCCAAGCTGGAGAAGGACTTAGAGAACGAGAAGGCGAGTTCTCAATCACTGGCAGCTTCTTTAAGGTTGGCTGAGGACACAGCTATGATGCACAAGGATAGTTACGTTACATCCTATTGGGAGATGTTGCGTCTGAAGGAGGAGCTCGACAATGTCCAGGAAGATTATTCTGAGCTTCAAAGTCATCTCGTTGGCAGTGTGACTGCTGCTTACGAGAACTTGAAGGAGCAAGTTCGGGTTATTGCTTCCGAGGCCGATCTCACTTCCTTTAGCCTGGACAACATTGTCAGGGATGGCAAGATTGTCCCTGATGATGGGGATGATGATGATGAGGTCGATCCCCTCCTTGTGTCTTCTGCCAAGGTGTCAGCGCCTACTGTTCCTCCTGCCAAGGTCGACCCTCCCGCTTCTGATCCTGACTGTCAGATTTTAAACCGGGACGATGGTACTGTGGATGCTGTTCCTCTCCAGGCTCGCCCTCCTTCTCCTCAGACTGATGCTGCTAAGAAACCTTCTGACCTTTAGCTGATTTACTTTGGATATTTTTGTAGTTGGCCCGGCTTGTGGGCTTTAAAACTCTTTGGTTTATTTTGTTGACATTCTTTCTGGTTGCTTGTTTAGCAACATTATTTAAAAACACAACGAATAGTTTCTGAGCTTTTGGGTCTGACCCTAAGGCTTTTATGTCACACTTGCTTGCGCCTGTCTTAGCTTCTTTGAGGGCTTGTTTGCTTAGCTTCTTTGAACTGGTTTGTTGTCGATGCATGGATCCGATTTAGCAATCCATGCCCGACTTCTTTGCCCATTTCCAAGTAGTTGACCGATGTCAATCTTTTTCAATTATTTAAAGTAATCTTCTTTTTTGGACCTTGGTCAGGTCTCTTTTAGAGATTACTTTTATAACCGGTTTGTGGGAGACCGACTTCTTCATGTCGATTTCTTCTAAGTTACTTCGTAATCCTCTTTCTTGGACCTTTGTCAGGTCTTTTTCAGGGATTACTTTTATAACTTTCCGTTGTAGGAGAACGACTTCTTTATGTCGATTTCTTCTAAGTTACTTCGTAATCCTCTTTCTTGGACCTTTGTCAGGTCTCTTTCAGGGATTACTTTTATAACTTTCCGTTGTAGGAGACCGACTTCTTTATGTCGATCTCTTCTAAGTTACTTCGTAATCCTCTTTCTTGGACCTTTGTCAGGTCTCTTTCAGTGATTACTTTTATAACTTTCCGTTGTAGGAGACCGACTTCTTTAGGTCGATCTCTCTCTAGGTTATTTTTGTAATCCTCTTTCTTGGACCTTTGTCAGGTCTCTTTCAGGGATTACTTTTATAACCTTTTTATTTTGGGCTGACTTTGTTAGGTCGAGCCCTTCTAAGTTAAAGTAATCCTCTTTAATAGAGTTGGCCAGACCTCTTTCCAGGGTTTACTTATAACTTGGGTTGACTTGGTCCGACTTCTGGACGTCGGCCAGTCTTTAAGTTATTATTTTAGCTATCCGTAAGACATCGTCAGGTTCTATTTTGGATTGCTTTCGATAACTTCTTACATTATTCTGTGTTCATCTTTGCCGATTTGTAGAAAGTGGTTGGCATCTTTGGATCGTCCTTTGGGTGAATCGCGCTTTCACCTTTATCGGACGGTTTATTTTTATCGTGGTCGTGCAGTGAAATTGTTTTTCACTTTCTGCCCACCTGTCGCTTTATAATCGGATGATGAATTCTTCAGATTAATGCGTCTTGAATTCTTTGTAGAATATCTAAATAAACTTTATTCAAAGTAAAAGTGCAAATATATATATGTGGGAATTTTTTCATCCCTTTAAGTCGGATAGTGTTTGGGTCTCAGCTTGGTGCCTCATCAAAAAACCTTTTCAGGAAAAAGAGTGCATCCAATAATGAGATCTGTTACCTTCCTAACTGTAGTACCTTCTTAGGTTTCAAGCGTGCCATGATCTGGGAAGCTCTCGTCCATCGAGTTCGGACACTCTGTAGTAGCCCTTCCCCAGTACTTCTACAACTCGGTAGGGTCCTTTCCAGTTTGCTGCCAGTTTTCCTTCTCCTGGTCGAGTTGTTCCGATATCATTTCGGATTAGGATGAGATCGTTTTCTGTGAAACTTCTTGGCACTACCCTTTGATTATATTTGGAAGCCATTCGGCGCTTTAGAGCTTCTTCCCTGATCCGAGCTCTTTCTTGGATTTCAGGTAGTAGGTCAAGCTCTTCCCTCTGAAGTTGAGAGTTTGCTCCCTCATTGTAATGAACTACTTTAGGCGATCCTTCCTCAATTTCTACTGGAATCATTGCCTCTATTCCGTATGCTAAACGGAAGGGGGATTCCTTCGTGGTGGAGTGTGGCGTCGTTCGATATGCCCATAGGACCTGTGGAAGCTCTTCTGCCCAAGCTCCTTTTGCATCTTGTAATCTCCATTTTAATCCGACCAATATGACTTTGTTGGCAGCTTCGGCCTGTCCATTGGCTTGTGGATGTTCCACGGAGGTGTATTGATGTTTTATATTTAAGTCGGCTACTAGTTTTCTGAAGCCTGCATCTGTGAATTGAGTGCCATTATCTGTGGTTATTGAATATGGAACCCCGAACCTTGTGACGATGTTTCTATATAGGAATTTCCGGCTTCTTTGAGCGGTAGCGTTGGCTAGGGGCTCTGCCTCGATCCACTTTGTAAAATAGTCTACCCCTACTATGAGAAATTTAACTTGTCCTGACCCCTAGGGGAAGGGGCCAAGAAGGTCGAGCCCCCACCTGGCAAATGGCCAAGGGGAAGTTATGCTGATGAGCTCTTCTGGCGGGGCGATGTGAAAGTTGGCATGTTTTTGACATGGTGGGCATTTCTTTACAAATTCTGTAGCTTCTTTCTATAGAGTTGGCTAATAAAACCCCGCCCGGAGCACTTTTTTGGCGAGAGCTCGTGCTCCGAGATGATTGCCACAAATGCCGCCGTGTACTTCTTCTAACACTTCCTTTGTGTGGGAGGTCGGTACACATTTCAGTAATGGTACTGAGATCCCTCTTTTGTACAGGATGTTGTTTATAATGGTGTAGTACTGTGCCTCCCTTTTTAGCCTTTTTGCCTCTTTTTCTTCTGTGGGGAGTGTTCCTGCTCTGAGGTAGTTAATTATAGGAGTCATCCATCCTTGGTCCTGGCTTGTTATGGCTAGGACTTTTTTCTCTTCCGAGATTGACGGGTTCTGTAACATTTCCTGGATGAGGCTTCTATTGTTGTCCCCTGGTTTGGTGCTGGCTAGTTTCGAGAGTGCGTCAGCTCGGGCATTTTGTTCTCGGGGCATGTGGTATATCTTATATTCCCCGATTTGTCCGAGTTGTTGCTTGGTCTTATCCAAATACCTTTTCATGGTGGGATCTTTGGCTTGGTAGCTCCCTGTTATTTGTGATGTGACAACTTGCGAATCGCTGTAGATGTTGAGTTTCCGAGCTCCAACCTCTTCAGCCAACTTCAAACCAGCTAGCACTGCTTCGTATTCTGCCTGGTTATTTGAAGCCGGGAACCCGAACTTGAGGAAGAGCTCAACTTGGGTTCCCTGGTTGCTTTCTATTATCACTCCTGCGCCGCTTCCAGTTTTATTTGAAGAACCGTCCACATAGAGATTCCACTTTGTGAGGGTTTCCAGGGCATCTGTGAATTCTGCGATAAAGTCAGCCAGATATTGTGACTTAATGGCCGTCCGAGCTTCATATTGGAGGTCAAACTCTGACAGCTCGACTGCCCATTGTAGAATTCTACCTGCTAAATCTGTTTTCTGCAATATTCCTTTTAAGGGCTGGTTAGTGCGAACTTTGATGGTGTGGGCCTGGAAGTAAGGGCGGAGTCGTCTAGATGTTAGAATGAGAGTATATGCAAATTTTTCTATTTTCTGATAGTTCAGCTCGGATCCCTGTAGTGCTTTACTAATGAAGTAGACGGGTTGTTGTCCATTTTCGTCTTCTCTGATTAGTGCTGACGCTACTGCCCGGCTTCCTACTGCGAGATATAATATGAGTGGTTCTCCTTTTCGTGGTCGGGAGAGGATAGGTGGTTGTTCTAAGAACTTTTTAAAGTCTTGGAAGGCTTGCTCACATGCTGTCGTCCACTCGAACTGCCTTCCCTTTCTTAAAGTAGCATAGAAGGGGAGAGATCTTATCGCGGCTCCTGCTAAGAATCGGGATAGGGCTGCCAATCTCCCGTTGAGTTACTGTACTTCTTTGACACAGGTTGGGCTCTTCATGTTGAGTATGGCCTGACATTTGTTTGGATTTGCTTCAATTCCTCTTTGTGTGAGCATGAAACCTAAGAATTTGCCTGCTTCTACCGCAAAGGTGCATTTTGTTGGATTGAGTCGCATGTCATGCTTCCTTATGGTGTCGAATACTTGGGGGTAGGTTGTCGAACCATCGAATGGCTGTCTTTGTGAGAGTTGTTGGGAAGACTTTGCAGCGAACAGCATCTGGGGCGTCGGTGAGGTACATTCTGCTTCTGAAGTTACTGAGGTGGTGGTTGGGATCCGTGGTGCCATCATACAGGGTCATATCCGGGAGTTTGAAGTCTTTTGGAATTTTGGTTTTCATGATTTCCCTGGTGAACGGGTCTTGCTCTTTGCGTGAATTTTCTTCGAAATTGGCCCGAGGGGTTTTTAATTTGAGATCGGCTTCTAATTGCTGTAGTTTTTCTTCCAACTCCCGACGTTACTGCATCTCTCTTTGTAGATCCCTTCCGATTTCCCGTTGTTGTTGAGTTTCTTTTTCCAGTTGTTTTAGGCGATCTAGGAGCGCTTCTATTGCCCCTGAATTTGGCGAGTCTTTGTCTTTGTTGATTTCTGGAGTGTCTTGTAGCGTGACATCCGCGTTCTTGTGCGGTGTTCTCTCTTCCAGACCCGAATCGTGGTCGTTGTTATGGTTGTCCGCCATGGTGATGGGATGACTTCCAGGTTCCCCGGCAACGGCGCCAATGTTCCGAGGGTTACCTGAAACTGTAGGTCGATCTCGGATGAGATTTCCTGTACTGGTCAGAGATAGCGTGTCCGGCCGGCCTGTGGCGGCCGGAGCTGTTGTGTCTGACTTGTTGGACTTGCTACACTGCTGATCCTTGGCCACCAGAGGGTGGGGGTTACCTGCAAGAGACTCCGATGCTTAAGTTAGCATGGGTATTAAGCAGGTTTTTTTAGTAGAATCAGAGTATGAGTTATACCTGGGTGCTCCAGTGTATTTATAGTAGTGTGGGCTGACCTTTCTGATAAGATAAGTTAGTTATCTTATCTTATCTTGTCCTGTTTTGGATGAAGTCAGCTTATCTTCAAGGGAACTGCCTTTATCTCTGTAGGCTGGGATTTGCCTTTGGATTTGGGTCGTGTTCCTCTATTTGGGCCCTTTATTGGGCTTTTCTGTCGATTTGGCCGAGCTCTTCTAGAAGAGGTCGGGTAGTCTGACCTGAAGAGGTTGGTCGCTTTATCGCCAATCATCCCGGGTCGGGTAGCTCGACCCAGGGTATGAACAAGTACAATTCTTACGAGATAATGTCGATCTCTTCGCATGGAAAGCCGCAGACATGCCAGGCATAGACCCCAAGCTAATGTGCCACAAGTTGGCAGTCTATCTAGGATCTCGGCCGGTACAGCAAAGACGAAGAAAAGTTGGGCCAGAGCGATCCCAAGCTGTGGAAGAACAGGTACAAGCATTACTGGAGGCAGGATTCATAAGAGAGGTCAAGTACCCACTATGGCTAGCCAACATCGTCTTGGTGGGAAAATCAAATGGGAAGTGGCGAATGTGCACCGATTACACCGATCTCAACAAAGCCTGCCCAAAAGATCCTTACCCACTCCTAAGTATCGACGCTCTGGTCGATGCTTCCTCCGGATATAGATACATCTCGTTTATGGATGCATATTCGGGATACAACCAAATTCCCATGTATCCACCAGATCAAGAAAAGACCTCGTTTTTAACGCCAAAAGCAAACTACTGCTACATTGTGATGCCTTTCGGTCTCAAGAATGCGGGAGCTACTTATCAAAGGCTAATGAATAGTCTTCTCAGATCACATCGGGAAAATCATGGAAGTCTATGTGGACGACATGTTGATAAAGACACAAAGTGAAGAGACATTGTTATCCGACCTGGCTCAAGTGTTTGACACTATAAGGAAGCATGACATGTGACTCAATCCCGCAAAATGCACCTTTGCAGTAGAAGCGGGCAAATTTTTAGGTTTCATGCTCACACAAAGAGGAATTGAAGCAAATCCGGATGAATGTCAAGCCATACTCAACATGAAAAGCCCAACCTGTGTCAAAGAAGTACAGCAACTCAACGAGAGATTGGCCGTCCTATCCAGGTTCTTAGCAGGATCAGCGATAAGATCTCTCCCCTTCTATGCTACTTTAAGAAAGGGAAAGCAGTTCGAATGGACAACAGAATGTGAACAAGCCTTCCAAGACTTCAAGGATTTCTTAGGACGGCCACCTATCCTATCTCGGCCACGAAAAGGAGAACCGCTCATATTATATCTCGCAGTAGAAAACCGGGCAATAGCCTCAGCACTAGTCAAAGAAGACGAAAGTGGGCAACAACCCATCTACTTCATTAGTAAAGCGCTACAGGGATCCGAGTTGAACTACCAGAAAATAGAAAAGTTTGCCTATACTCTCGTTCTAACATCTCGACGACTTCGCCCGTACTTCCAGACTCACACAATTAAGGTTCGAACTAACCAGCCCATAAAAGGAATATTGCAGAAAACAGATTTAGCAGGCAGAATTTTACAATGGGCAGTCGAGTTATCCGAGTTCGACCTCCAATATGAAGCTTGGACGGCCATCAAATCACAGTATCTGGCTGACTTCATCGCAGAATTCACAGATGCCCCGGAAATCTCCACAGAATGGAATCTCTTTGTGGACGGTTCTTCAAATAAAACTAGAAGCAGCGCAGGTGTGATAATAGAAAGCAACCAAGGAACCCAAGTTGAGCTCTCCCTTAAATTTGGGTTCCTAGCCTCAAACAATCAGGCGGAATATGAAGCGTTATTAGCTGGTTCGAAGCTGGCTAAAGAGGTTGGAGCTCAAAAACTCAACATTTACAGCGATTCACAAGTAGTCAACTCACAGATAACAGGGAGCTACCAAGCCAAAGATCCCACCATGAAAAAATATTTGGATAAAACCAAAGAACAGCTTGGACAACTCGGGGAATATAAGATCCGCCACATACCCCGCGAACAAAATGCCCGAGCTGACGCACTCTCGAAACTAGCCAGCACCAAACCAGGGGGCAACAATAGAAGCCTCATCTAGGAAATGCTACAGAACCCGTCAATCTTGGAAGAGGAAAGAGTCCTAGCCATAACAAGTCAGGACCAAGGATGGATGACCCCCATAATTAACTACCTCAAAACAGAAACACTCCCTACAGAAGAAAAGGAGGCAAAGAGGTTAAAAAGGGAGGCACAGTACTACACTATCATAAACAACATCCTGTACAAAAGAGGGATCTCAATACCATTACTAAAATGTGTGCCGACCAACAACATAAAGGAAGTGCTAGAAGAAGTACACGGCGGCATTTGCAGCAATCATCTTGGAGCACGAGCTCTCGCCAAAAAAGTACTCCAGGCGGGATTTTATTGGCCAACTCTACAGAAAGAAGCTACAGAATTTGTAAAGACATGCCCACCATGTCAGAAACATGCCAACTTTCACATCGCTCCGCCAGAAGAGCTCATCAGTGTAACTTCGCCTTGGCCGTTTGCAAAATGGGGACTTGATCTTCTCGGACCCTTCCCCCAGGGATCAGGACAAGTTAAATTCCTCATAGTAGGGGTAGACTATTTCACAAAGTGGATCGAGGCAGAGCCCCTAGCCAACGCCACTGCTCAAAGAAGCCGGAAATTCCTATATAGAAACATTGTCACAAGGTTCGGGGTTCCGCACTCCATCACCACAGACAATGGCACTCAATTCACAGAAGCAGGCTTCAGAAAGTTAGTAGCCGACTTAAACATAAAGCACCAGTACACCTCCGTGGAACATCCGCAAGCCAATGGACAGGCTGAAGCTGCCAACAAAGTCATATTGGCCGGGTTAAAACGGAGATTACAAGACGCAAAGGGAGCTTGGGCAGAAGAGCTTCCACAAGTTCTATGGGCGTATCGAACGACGCCACACTCCACCACAAAGGAATCCCCCTTCCGGTTAGCATACAGAATAGAGGCAATGATTCCAGTAGAGATTGAGGAAGGATCGCCTAGAATGGTTCATTATAATGAGGGAGCAAATTCCCAACTTCAAAGGGAAGAGCTCGACCTACTACCTGAAATCCAAGAAAGAGCTCGGATCAGGGAAGAAGCACTAAAGCGTCGACTGGCTTCCAAATATAATCAAAGGGTAGTGCCGAGAAGTTTCACAGAAAATGATCTCATCCTAATCCGAAATGATATTGGAACAACTCGACCAGGAGAAGGAAAGTTGGCAGCAAACTGGAAAGGACCCTACCGAGTCGTAGAAGTACTTGGGAAGGGCTACTACAGACTGTCCGAACTCAATGGACGAGAGCTTCCCAGATCATGGCACGCCTGCAACCTAAGAAGTTACTACAGCTAGAAAAAGTAAAGATCTCACTACTGGATGCACTCTTTTTCCTGAAAAGGTTTTTTAATGAGGCACCAAGTTGAGACTCAGACACTATCCGACTTAAAGGGATGAAAAATTCCCACATGTATATATTTGCAATTTCCTTTAATAAAATATATTTTAGATATTTTACAAGTTTTCAAGACGCATTAATCTGAAGCATTCATCGTCCGATTATAAAGCAACAGATCGGCATAAAGTGAAAAGCAACTTTACTGCACGATCACGATAAAGACAATCGTCCGATAAAGGTGAAAACGCGATTCACCTAAAAGACGATCTAAAGATAGCAACCACCTTCTACAAATCGGCAAAGATGAACACAGAATAATGTAAGAAGTTATTGAAAGTGATCCGAAAAAGAACCTGACGAGGTCTTATGGATTGTTAAATAATAACTTAAAGACTGGCCGACGTAAAGTAGTCGGACCAAGTCAACCCAAGTTACAAGTAAACCTTGGAAAGAGGTATGCCCAACCCTATTAAAGAGGATTACTTTAACTTAGAAGGGCCCGACATAACAAAGTCAGCCCAAAATGAAAAAGTTATAGAAGTAATCCCTGAAAGAGATCTGATAAAGATCCAAGAAAGAGGATTACAAAATAACTTAGAAGAGGACGACGTAAAGAAGTCGGCCTCCTACAAAACAAGTTATAAAAGTAATCCCTGCAAGAGACCTGACAAAGGTCCAAGAAAGAGGATTACAAAAATAACTTAGAAGAAGACGACGTAAAGAAGTCGGCCTCCTACAAAACAAGTTATAAAAGTAATCCCTGAAAGAGACCTGACAAAGGTCCAAGAAAGAGGATTACAAAAATAACTTAGAAGAGGACGACGTAAAGAAGTCGGCCTCCTACAAAACAAGTTATAAAAGTAATCCCTGAAAGAGACCTGACAAAGGTCCAAGAAATAGGATTACAAAAATAACTTAGAAGAGAACGACGTAAAGAAGTCGGCCTCCTACAAAAACCAAGTTATAAAAGTAGTCCTTAAAAAGAGATCTGGCAAAGATTCAAAAAAGAGGACTACAAAAATAACTGGAAAAGAGGACTAACATAAAGAAATCGGTTATGAAAGTGCTAAAGATACAAGCAAAAGCGAGAAAACCGAAAAACAAGTTGGACCCACACAGCCACAACCTCAAAGGATCCAAGCTACAAACAATAAGTACAAAGCAATCCAAAGAGGCCGAGCCGCAAGATTCCAACACTCTCAAAAACCAGAAGAGATACCAAGTTAAATGCAAAAAAGCGTGATATAATCTACAAAAGATAAAAAGCTTCAGAGGCCACCAAAACTACCTCAAAAAGCTAGAAAGCTACCTTTGTTTTTCAAAATAAAAGTTGCTAGGCAAGCGACTAGAAAGTGTCAGCAGTTAACAAAACAATAAAGAGTTTAAAAGCCCACAAGCTGGGCCAGCTACACAAATGTTCAGAGAGAAATCAGCAAACATCGGGAGCCTTCTTGGCAGCATCATTAGGGGGAGAAGGAGGGCGAGTCTGAATAGGCACAGCATCCACAGTTCCATCCTCTCGGTTCAGAATCTGGCAATCCAGATCGGCTACAACCGGAGGAGCTGAAGAAGTCGACACTTTGGCAGAGGACACAGGGGGAGGTTCAACATCATCATCCTCGTCATCAGGGACAATCTTGCCATCCCTGACAACGTTATCCAGGCTGAAGAGGGTAAGGTCGGCTTCGGGAGCAATAACCCGAACTTGTTCCTTCAGGTTCTCGTAAGCAGCAGTCACGCTATCAACGATATGATCCTGAAGCTCAAAGTAATCTTCCCGGGCACTCTCCAGCTCCCCCCTCAGACGCATCACCTCCCGATAAGACGTAACGTAGCTATCTTTATGCATCAGTGCCGTGTCCTCGGCCAGCCGCACAGAAGCTGCCAAAGCAAGAGAATTCGCCTTCTCGTTCTCCAAATCCTTCTCCAACTTGGCAACCTTTACCTCAAGCTCCTCTTTAAGGCCCTTCATCCGGTCAAACTCCTGCTTCGCCTCCTCCATAAACTCTTTGGTGGCATGGAGAGGAATATTCTGAGCAGTTTGGTACAAAGCAGCCCCCATATACGCTATTTTTACACTGTTTCGGGCCATAAATTTCAGATGGCGAAGGATAGACACATCGTCCATAGGAAGAGCACCGTAGGGACCGATTTTCTGATCCACGAATTCGATCACATTGAAGTCGGGAGCATCAAAGTTGAAAGGCTCAGCCGTTTTTTGTTTCTTATTGGGAGGAGCGCCAGAAGGAGCGGCAAAAATTGGTGGAGGGTCAGCCAGACGAACTCGAAGAGTGGGGATCACCTTCCTCGCCCCAGGAGAACTCAGCATGGACGGCTTCACACGCACTTGGGAAGATCCCTCCCCGGCCGCCTTGGCCGAGATGTTTTTAGCAGCAGTCGCCTTCTGTGCTCTTTTAAAAGCCTTCATGGATTCATTATTCTTCATTGCCTCTGCAAATAAAACACAACAGTAAGAAATTAAGCTACAAGTCAGAGAGGCATTTACAAGCAATATAAACAGATAATAAAGGGAAAATCAGGAACGCAAAATATCCAGCTCGGTTTGAAGAAGAGAAGGATTGGTTAAAAATTTCTTTGTATCAAGATAGGGAGGTTGACCCTAGTGTTCTTCCAAGACGGTCACAAAAGCTCGCTCAGTTTCATCCAACATCTTCCACGTGTATCTGGACACTCTCACATCTTTTTGCCATTCCAAGGGAAAGGCGGGCTCATCATTTTCATCCAGAAAAAAGGGCCGAGCTCCTTCAACAGCTCGGACCTTGAAAAAGTAATTTTTAAAATCGCGAACGACTCGTCAAACATGGAGAAGACTTTCTTCCCCTGGGAAGATCGAAAGGAGACCCAAGCTGCCTTCTTTTTTACTACTCCAGGCTTCGTCAAAACAAATAGATAGAAGAAGAGAGATTGCGAGGCAGGAATACTGAAACCATCACACAACAATTGAAAAATTTTCATGAAACCCCAGGAATTAAGGTGAAGTTGAGAGGGAGCAACATTACAGGACCATAACAGGTTGGTCTCAAATTCAGTAAAAGGGAGGGTGATACCCAGCTGACCAAAGAAGAAGTCATAAGCATAGAAATAAGGGCGATCTCTAACAACCCGAGTAGAGAAACAAACTCTCTCTTCAGAAGAGGGAGGTACAAGTTCATAATTCTTTTCATCACCAGCACTACTACAGACCCTATGAAACTGCCTAAGCTACACACAAAACTCGGAATCAACTAAAGAGACACACATAAGAACCATTGAGTCCACCCAATCGGCCATGCCCTCAGGAACCTGGGAAGACATCTCTACAACGTTATTGCGAGAAGACATGAGACCAACTAATCCTACAATAAGAAAAGAAGAATGGATTACTAAAAAACATCTCGGACAAAGGGTGAAACAACTCGACTAATATGATACAGAAGAACAAAAAGGAAAGAAAAACCCCAAGACTTAAACCAAAGTCTTGGGGCATCCTTTGGAGGCAGTAACAAAGCACAGTTTCAGGAAAAAACTACCGCTTACATTCCAGCATCTCTCAAACAAGAATAGAAGACCTCAAACAGCGAGCATTTTCATAGGAGAAAGACAAAACGCAAAAAGCACAGAAAGTCATCAAAACCACTATCTTCATACAGTCTATCAGTAAAGAACAAGCATGCATCCCCAAACATCGAAGCACGACAAGTAGAAAGCGTCAAAGATACTTTCTTTTTTAGGATCAAACAAAATTATCACTCAAAGCTTCGAAACCAAAAGCACTAGCAACAGGAAAAGCGAAAAATCATGCAAAGAGGCAAAGAAACTATAGAACATACCACGATCAGGCATAAGCAAAGGCAGAAAGATCCAAACTTTCTCCAGCCAAAATCAAAACTTTCTCAAAATAAATGGCGTAAAGGAAGGAAGAAAGAAGAACCAAACCTGGAAAATGGGAGAAAAGCTGCAAAAGAAAGCAGAAAAACGGAAGGCAAAATCCAGAATCACCCCTCTTCCACGAAAACAGCAACAAAGCAAGCGTCGTAGGAAGGAGCTATGGACTCAAAGCTAGAAACAGAAAGCGAGAGAGTAAAGGGAGAAGTTACGAAGAAAGAGTGAAGAAGAGAAACTGTTTCCTGAGTGTAAAGTTCAAAAATAAAGAAGTTAAGGGAAACGGGGCAATTAATGCCAAATTAATTGGGGCATTAAACCCTCACACGTTCCCCATAACAAGGCGCTAATACAAAAGCACGCGCTTTAGGAGGAAAACGTTCTACATTCAAAAAAGTTCTACAAAAGAGGAAGTCGACAAAATGCTCGAGTTCGGCTTCACCCGAGAAGGATCGAATCCTAAAACCAAGACTCGACCTCCAAAAGAAAGACCGAGCTCGAGCAGGGGCACTGTTCATACCCTGGGTCGAGCTATCCGACCCGGGAACATCAGCGACAAAGCGACTGACCTCTTCAGGTCAGACTATCCGACCTCTTCCCAAAAGAGCTCGTCCAAATCGACAGGAAAGCCCGAAAAATGGGCCCAACTCAAGGAATACGACCCAGATCTAAAGGCAGTCCAAGCCTATAGAGATAAGGGCGGTTCCATTGAAGATAAGCTGACCTCGCCAAAAGATAAGATAAGATAGGATAACTAACTTATCTTATCTAAAAAGGTCACTCTACAACTACTATAAATACACTGAAGCATCCAGGTATAACTCATACTCTGATTCTACTAAAAACCTGCTTAATACCCGTACTAACTTAAGCATCGGAGTCTCTTGCAGGTACCCCCCACCCTCCAGTGACCAAGGATCAGCAGTGCAGCAAGTCCAACAAGTCAGACACAACAGCTCCGGCCGCCACCAGCCAGCCGGATACGCCATCTCCGACCAGTACAGAAGATCTTATCCGAGATCGACCTCCAGTTTCAGGTAACCCTCGGAACATATATTTTCTTCGGTTTCTTGGTCACAATCCCCTTTTCAGTGCTTCCCTTGGTTATCTTCACTTCTTTGATTTCAATATATGGGTGTTGTGTGATGGTTAGAGTGTACCCTTCATCAAGAACTTCTTGAATTGGTGGTTCAATAAACTCACCCTCTATGCCACTCTCTGCTTCATTGGAGTGTAGATTCCCATAATTGTCTTCATCCCTTGCAACCTCCCTTGTTTGTGCATCTTCCTTCTTTGTTGGTGCATCAACCTCCTTTGTTTTTGCATCTTTCTCTTCTTCTATATGTGAGGGTGGAAATTTCTCTAATTCACTGGAGTATAAACTCCTTTTATTGATTTCTTCACTTTCTTCCATAGGATCTTGCATTATATCTCTTGGGAAGGAATTTGCTTGCTTCTCTTCCTGTGACTTGATAATTGACTGCACATGTTTCTCTACATTTTTGACACTTGTCTTTATATCATGTATGCATTCTTTCATGAGAAGCTCAAGATCTGATGGCATTTGAAATGAATAAGGAGATGGTGGCTCTTGATATGAATAAGAAGGAGATGATGATTCTTGATAAGAGTAAAAAGATGATGGTTCTTGGTATGAATAGGGAGATAGTGGCTCTTGATGTGGGTAGAAAGATGATGGTTCTTGATATGGGTAGAGAGGTGGTGGTTCTTGGTAAAATATGGAGATGGTGGTTCTTGATAGTTGGAATATGGAGTACTGAAGTTTCTTTCGTTTTGACTTTGCTAACCAAAATTTGAGTAGTTCCTCCATTCACAATAATGTGAATCACTCCTTGGGTGTGAGTAGTAACCCATGTGATCTCTCTCCATTATTTTTCTTAGCACAAAACAATAAAAAGAATTAAACGCACCATGTGGTAAAAAGGAAAGCAAAGAAGAAAGAACAGAATTCTTTTTTTTTTTTTGAGAAGAAATAAAATAAAGAATCAAAATAAAAGAAGAATTCAAAAATAAATAAAAAGAGGTCAACTAGAAATTCAAAAATTAAACAAAGAAAAATACTAGTATTTAAAAAAAATATTTTTAAAAGAAAACTTACTACGGGACACCAAACTTAATTTCAGAAATTAAGGAAAAATACTAGTGCTATTTATTTATTTAGATTTTTTTTCGAAAATAATAAAACAAAATTTAAATAAAATTAAAATTAAAATGCCTAATTTAAGCAATCAAACAACTGATAGTTGTTAATCACAGTCAATCCCCGGCAACGGCGCCAAAAATTTGGTGCGGAATTTAAAACCCACAAACTAACTGGCAAGTGCACCGGGTTGTACCAAGTAATACCTCAGGTGAGTGAGGGTCGATCCCACGAGGATTGAAGGACTAAGCAACAATAGTTAATTGAATTACTTAGTTAGGCAAACAGAAAATAATGTTTGAGAGTTCAAAAGCATTAATTAATAAATTTAGATGTTTGAAGATAGGCAGGTGAATAAGTTGGGAATAAAATATTGAGAAACAGTTAAGACTTCAGAGTTATCTATTTTCTGGATTGACTTTTCTTATTAATTTATTTTAATCATGTAAGATTTAATTCATGGCAAACTATATGTGACTAGATCCTAATTCCTTAGACCTTTCTAATCTCCTCTAAAATTCATTAACTGCCAATTCCTTGGTCAATTAATTCCAATTAGAAGCTGCATGATCAAATTCCAGTTTATATGCCACAAAAACTCTAATTACCCAAAAATAAAAGGATTATATGTCACGTATCCCATTAAATCCAGATAATTAAAATTTAGGAGAATATGTTTTCAAACTGCAAGTAAAGAGCTTTTCCAAGTTATACAAGAACTCAAATAGAAAGAGGGTCATACTTCCGTTCCACCCAAATTCATAAGATAAAGAGCGAAAACAATTCTTAAATTATAAATTCATACATGAATTAAAATAGAAAAAGCAATAAAATCAATCCATACAAATAGACAGAGCTCCTAACCTTAACAGTGGAGGTTTAGTTGCTCATGGTTCAGAGAAAAATAAGGATTGTAAATTGGAATGGAATAATGTTGTGTTCTGAGACGGATTGAAAAATTAACTAATTGGAATCCTTTTTATATCTAATCCTAATAATTTAAAATCTAATTTTTAAAACTAAATAATATCTTTTCCTATTTTAAAATAATATTTAAATTTAAATTAGAATTAATTAACAAGTCTTTAGTTGATGGGTGGGACCACTTGTTTTATCCATTCTGTAGCTTCTAATCTGTGTTTTCTGGGCTGGAAACTAGATCAAAACAGCCCAGAAATCGCCTCCAGCATTTTTTCTGCGTTTTCTGCACGTGGCACATGTCACGCGTACGCGTCGATGGTCTTTTCTGCGAGTCACACGCACGCGTCAGGTACGCGCACACGTCGCTAAGAAACTTCGCTTTTCACGCGTACGCGTCAGGCACGCGTACGCGTCGTTCCTCGCTGGTCAGCTCCTTAGTTTCTTTTCTTTTTCTGCAGAAACTCCATCAAATCCATCCGAATACTACCTAAAATTTTAAATATAATTGCAAACGACTCAAAGTAGCATCCATAGTGGCTAAAAGATAATTATTTCTTGATAAAAGTTAACAAATTAAATGCAAATTCACTAGGAAAAGATAGGAAAGATGCTCACACATCAATACCAAACCCCGGAGTACTATTCAGATTAACCCACCCTCCTTTCCAAACTCCTTTAGCTTGAAAAAGAGAAAAGAACAAGTCTACAGATGGTTCTTCCTCAAGAAACTCCATCAAATTTTCAAAGCATCGTAAGAACTCCCAACCATTGGGATGAAGTTGTGGCGCTGCACAGTTTAGCTGTTTTAAAAGCTGACACTCAAACGCCGTAAAAGGAAACTTCACCCTAAGCTCTTCTAGAACACAACTATGCATGTAGAAGTATTCGAACCCTTGCCCCCTATGATAAACCCTATCATCACTGCTACATGGCAATAACTCCACTTGCACCCCAGACCCAATTCTAACAATCTTAGACATATCTACCTCTTTAACAGTTGTCTCATCAACAAACAGAGACACTCGAGACTTCACAGCATCATTCACCCAGTCATACGACCAGTCAATCTTACCCTTATTCTCCTTTTCAAACCCCATGTACAGACACAAAAAGAAAAGCCGAGAGAAGAAGTAGGAAATGATAACTCAGAGAAAAAAAGAAAGAACATGCATACCTCTTTTACTTATTCTGTTTTCAAAATAGCAAAACCAAGCGTCAGATGTAGTCAAATCAAAGTCTCAATTGGAGCCCAACCATCCAATTAATCACATAACAAAAACTATTTCAATTCCAGCAACTGCTGCCTCAATGAAATCAAACGGCGCAAGTTGCATTGGAAATGACAATAGCTTTTAATTTTTTTAAATATCTTTCTCTCTCATGAGTCAGATGCGGACATGACTCCCCACGTCTAAAACCAAACACATTTTTTAATGAAATAAGTTGAATTGGGGGTTCCGTGGCTAACTCATTCAACCGAGTTATAACTCATAAAAAAGCTCAATCTGCTTCATTAAAAACTCCCCTCAGGCTAAACATGGGGCTATGATATGGCAGTTACAAATACGAGTTATAACTCGGTATCATATGTTACAGCTCGGTTTTTATGAGGTATAACTCGACCGAATAATACTTCAATCATAACGTCCGACCAAACAGTACAATAATCGGATATGTTACCAATCCTCTCCATTCCGAGCTAAATGCTCGGACAGTAACGAACGAAGATCTCAACATACAAAAAGCGAGGTAAAATATCTTCTTCTCTTACGATTAGAACACAATACTGACTTAAGCATTAGAGTGCCTTTGCAGGTACACTCCTCCCATCTTCATTGCTCACACCTCATACCCCGTCAAAAAAAAAAAAATCGGATTAGCAAGACCAACAATTCAGTATCAAATTAAAGGCGACAACTCGACAATCGTTCGTCACAAGAGCCGACTTGTTTCCCGAACACACAGGCAACAACAGATACCAAGAATAATTTCTTTTGTCTTCATCTATCTTCTTCTTTGTGCCTTTTATTCCTTCTCACTTTTTTTATATTTAATATGCAAATTTTTACTGTTTAAAAGTTTAAATTTTGAATTCAAAGATGATTTCATTTCTATATATTTCTTTCCATTATCCTCAAACTTTATTTTTTTTCCTCTCTTGCATTTTCCCCTAAGCTGCACAAGCGCTTCTTCAACATGGTGGCATATCTCGGAATCAAGAACGCAGGGCCGAAGAACACGAACGCGATACACTTACCCTTCGTTTGAATTCTTAATGCACCCATTAAATCCAATGAAATACATGTAATGAAGCTCTTCCAATTTTGATTCCATATTTGGAGGTGATAAAGCCTAACCCTTCAAAAAGTTTAAGCCCTTTAACAAATTCGCTAGTTCACTTGCGATATCTCGGATCTTAGTTATTTTTTAGTTCCTCTACTTTTTTGTGTTTCAACTTTTAACTACACTTGATGTTGTTTGCATAGGAAGATAGCAACAAAAGCGGATTCGATTGACAATGACGTTTATGGAGGCGACATGCACACCACGACGATGATGGTAATCTTCATTTATCATCTAATGAAATTGCATTATGGAAAATGACATTTGCCTCATTTGCTTGGATATCTTCCACCAAAGAAAAATTTCTCATAAATCATCCCTTCGTTACATTTTTCTGTCACGACCCGGCCCACAACCTAGCCTAGATCCAAGAAAGCTGGATATCCAAACGCAAACCCGACCCAGCATTCAACAGAAGACTTCCCTCTCCTGCTCTCCATGTTGCAAAGTGCAAACATGAGCTCGACCAAACCCTAAATCACTTTCTCATTCACCACTCACATTATCTACTCTCATCACTCATCACTTTTGTATTCTTCTTCTCCCACACACTCAAGACTCACACAGCGTCCACCATTCACAATTCTTCAATCTCCTGCCGTCCGCGATTAACTGCGGCTGGAACTCCGCCGTCCTCATTTCACCGCGCCTCGAGCTCCGCCGTGCACGATTCACTGCGCCTCAAGCTCCGTTGTCTCTCCGTCTTGAGGATCACCGCCTTCGTCTGACCAGCGTCGCAGCCGACCCGCCGTCCTGTTCTCCGAGCTCT
>NC_029794.2:13200168-13203938 GCF_000816755.2 Arachis ipaensis | reverse complement strand
ATTTTTTTTTTTTTTGTCCCTGTAAACCCTGATAATAGTTCTTCAGAGAGTGCTGAGATTTGCATAGAAGGAAAAGAAGAAGAAAAAAACAAAAACAAAAACCAAAAGTTAGTTTTCCATAGGAAAGGAATCCTTGCCATTTCATCTTCTGTTTCCTTCTTCCTTGAATATTGCAGTTGTTAAGACAGTATAATAATTATTAGATTAATGACACCATCAGAATTTAAAAATCTGGTTTAAAGAAAAATTTTCTGCTCTAAGGGAAGGGGAAAAGGAAAATTGTGAATGCAATGGAAAAAAAAAAGTAACTATATATTAATAGATTTGATAATTTATGTCCAGATCAACGCTGCAAAACCTATCACAGGAAAAATGGCAAATGAAGAAGTGAAGCATCTCGAAGACTGCTCTGTTTCCAAGTAATTAAGCCCCATCTCATCTTTTCTGTTATGTGACCTTTCTCTTTGTTTTTGATACAATGATCACATTTTGTGTTTTTTCATGTTTTCAATATTTAGAGAAACCTCTCTTGACAGATATCTGGTGTGTGTGAGAAAGTTGTACTCAGATTTCATAGTCTACTAATGGGTCGATTAGAGGGACTGTTATTGGAAATGACATTAGTAACCCATTTGTTTATTACCTTGGTGATGAAAATGGCAAAAACTTTTTATGTTTCTTGTCCCTAACTCCCTATTACTCCCACTCTTGTGACATAAGGAATAAACTTTTCTGGTCCACCAAGGATAACTAGCAACGCAATAAGTAATGAAATGTTGACAATTCTTCAAGAAACTAATGCTTAGGAACACTAAGAGAGTAAGAGTATAGGGTAGACTGAAGCTTCAGTTAGAGTTGTATGTTGGAGTGGCATTCACATAAAATTCTAAAGGTGATGGAGTGGGTTTCTACACGTTGTATAGGGTTAAGGTGTTCAAAAAATTTCCATGATATTACTATGTCATTTAGTAGGGGGTTTTAAATATCATTAGGCATGAAATTTTATTACTTGTTATGCCATTTAGATTTAAATGCTTTTATTCATAGTTTACAGTGAGACACTTCGGTACCATTTGATTCATGTAACCAACTTTGTTTAGCATGAAAAGACTTTGATTTTGTTGTTTATGATTACACCATACTATCAAATTGATGCATAGAACTTGCCAATGCAGTGTTAAAAATATGAATAGCTATATTTTCTGATGAAGTTAGTGTTGAATTGAAATCACGATGCTCATTGTCATGTTCACTCTATTTCTGTGGATTTGCATCAATCCGCTGAAACAACTACTTAGAGGAATACTTTTGGGGCCATTGATGATTCTTCACTGCTGCAATGGCACTTTTGTCCCCTTGGTTACTCCCTAACTGATTCCAATCTCCTTTCTATATATCTCTTGCTTTGTAGTTGTTAGGTGATTCCATGAGCAACCATGAATTGTAGTGAGGCTGGTACCTTGGTGCATCTTCTAAATGGTTTTAGTCTCGCTGTTCCCTAGTATAGAAAGATTATCAATAATATTCCTCTTTTTGGCAAAGTTTCTTTTGTCCACTCGTTACTGTTTAATTTTCTAGCTTTTCTACATGCGTCTTTCGAAAATATTCATTCAAAAATGTTACTGAAATGGAATGTTTTAAGTGCATTGGGCACTTGGGTATTCTCAGTGGCAGGAGCTCTGCTGGCGATTCCGGTGGGGATAAAGCGCAAATCTCTGGCACCCCTTGTATTCTTTGGCACTACTGGTACTATGCTGGATATTATTATGGGAATTAGTGCTTGCGAAAGGGAACATGCGGAGCGCCAAATGAAGTTGCTAGATGCTCAAAGAGCTGCAACCGACACTTCTTTGGTGGAGGCAAAGACGGATTCATAGTCAGTATATATCTTTCTAAGTTGTCAAATTTGTTTGGTTTATTGTAACAAACCAAATGCACTTCTCTGGTGGTCCATGGTCAAATGTTCTAATTGATGCTTTTGGAATTTTACCTTTTAAGATATGTAAATTAAAGCAGGTTAATAAGAAAGCATTCCTTTGCCCATTTATAAATTGCATAAATGTTTGGTTTTCTTTTACCATTATTAGATAATGGTAATGGAAAAACGACCTTATTGGATTCTTTGTAAACTCAGTGAGGCGAACGTTTAAGTATACTTTTATTTTATTAAGGGTCATCTTTTTAGACTTAATGACGATTTGAGTTCATCGATATGAGTTGGTTCCAGTTGCATAATATAATTCCAAACCCATCATCCTTATTTAAGTTGAGAGCAACAAGGATTTCAAATTTGAGAATAATTGAACCATAACTATACCGTCACATCCAGAATACTGTATCTTAATATTCAAAGACATTACATTGCGAAGAAGGGAGCCATTGCAGAGATGAATCTTGCTCTCCAAGAGTTTTTGTGCTTTTTGTTGTACAAGAGAAGAGGAAATAGATCCCCGTATACTATTTTCACCAAACTTTTTAAATTATGCATAGTTTCTAATAATTTATTTTAGATAAATCGCATAGCATGAGAAAATAGTGACAAATTATATATGAAAATTCAACATGAAAGAATCCACATTCTGAAATAAGTACATTATTAATTAACTATGTAAGTAAAGCATCCAAACTTAATCTTAAAATGGTGATTGCTATAGTGTTTATAATTGTTTGTCTAACTTACCAAAAAGTTTAAAAATTAATATTTAAATTTAAAAGTATAAAAGTAAATAATGATTAAATATTTAAAATTTATAAAAAGTAAGTTAGACAAAAGTTAAGTATCAAATTAAAGGCATCATAGAATTTGCCTTCTAAAATATACTGAAGGTAAATCAATGATATTCTATATGCAACTCTGCCTAAGAAATGTAGTTAAAAAAGTATTACAATAATTTTGCAAGTACCCTTAATTATACGCAATTAGCTAATTAAAATTGGAATAATACCAACCTTTTAGACTGAAAGACGTATCATAGGTAATTTTAAAAGCAGGATCCTAAAAATGAGCTAAATCCATAAGGCGAGACTTAATATATATGATGAAGAATTCCTGAATATGTATCAAACGTGCATAAAATTGTAGTGATTTATCAATCACATGTTTCAAGTTTTAATGTTTTATTGATAGTAGATAAATTTCTGGCATGATTATAGGCAGAACTAGATGTGAATACAGAGGTGTGACCGAATCCGAACATGTCAAAATTCATACTTGTAATTTTACTATTCTTATCTTTCATTTAATTATAATTTATATTTTAAAATGATGTGAAAAATACAAGTCTTTATTAGTATTTAAAATCTATTTGCAAGCTCTTGAAAAATATTAGTACAAATCTATTTATGATTTATTTAATCTAACATATGTTTGTTGAATTTATCATTACTTTTATATACCCAATCTATCTCCTCTTAAATATTTTATATTTTTTTTTTGGTGAATAAATATGATACGTATTTAAGAGAGTATTTTCATTATTTTAGAGCCAGAAGGCAGAATTGCAATCTTGTCATATTCAAGAATTTGATTACTAAAAAAAATTATATTATACTGACTTAAATGAGTAACGAAATTAATTATTTGTGTATGTGATAGCACATGATTAAATGTCAATACAAAATTATATAAATTAAATTCTTTCACTTTTTAGAAGTTTTTTTCCACAATCACATATTTATTAACAAATTATATGATTTTTTTTAGATATCCAAGTTATTTTTATATAATAAAAACGATATGCTTCAAAAAAAATGTTTTTGTGTAAATAATT
>NC_029794.2:13196530-13199630 GCF_000816755.2 Arachis ipaensis | reverse complement strand
TTTATCATAATATAAAAAAATAACACATATACACTGACAAAACTTTTTGTGGACAATGGGGCCATAATTCCCGAAACATTTTGTAAAATATTTAGTAGTAATACCATAGATAACATAGCAAGCTCATTTGACTAAAGTATTATGTAACAATTTAAGTGTACATGTTAACTCTTCACACATTCATTCAATACTTATTTTAATTCAACATGATGGACTATTGGACTACCTGAAAAAGATCATCATCATCATAATCATTACAATAATTGATTTAATAATCATTATTAAAAATTTTAAATCACTTAAAATTTGAAAAGTTCCCTTTTAAGATATTTTATAATATTTATCTTTAGAATAAAAAAAAAAGATAAATTGATTTTTAATTTTTTGTCCGCGAACAATCAAGTTCCTGAGAATTTAAAGATACATTTAAGTTCCTAACCTCTTTAAAATTTGGACATATCGATTCTTAAATTTAATTTGTCCAATTTTAAAAACTCTCTCACGTGTGCATCTGTAATTCCGTATCAACCAAGATCAGTACAACGAGAGTCACGTTTGATTTTTCCGTTGAGTCGTACAAACCCAAGTGAACATAAAAAATCAATATGTCTAAGTTTTGAAAATGTTAGAAACTTAAATGTATTTTCAAATCCTCGAAAACTTAAATGTCTGCGAATCAAAAGGTCAAGGACCTATTTATCCTTTTCTTTTAAAATAATTTATTTATTGTCATGGTATTGACAAAATATTAAATAATTGTGGTATTTATAAATTTTGTTTTTATATAATATTATTATGTATTTTACTATTTTTTATATTAAAATTTTTGGCCCTCAAACGAATTTCTCAAGCTCCACCACTATATATACTCTAAACTCCATTCTCCTGTGCAAGGTGTCTTAAAAAGTCCATGTATGCACTATTATAACATAATAGTTTATGTTTATGCTTTCTTTCTTCCTTTGCAAGGCATGTCTCAGCTTTTATACTGCTATACTGGAACAGGGTGGAACGTTTTATTCAATAAAAGAAAATTTCATAGCAACTCGAAAATCAAATTCCTCGCTGTTTCCATTGCACCTAAAACTACATTTATTTAATTTTTTAAAAAGAAAAAAAAATTCAATACACGTGATAATGATGTCCTACTAAATTCGATCTCACTTCTGGAAAGGAAACTTGCAACAGAAATAATCAAATAATCAACATTAGAAATCAGCATCATCCATTGAGGAAATTAATTGGTACAATTGATAAAAGTTTTGAAGGCAATTACTCATGTATCATCCGGAAATTAGAGAATAAATTACATTTTTTATATTATCACATAAA
The DNA here is from genome assembly GCF_000816755.2 of Arachis ipaensis. Lineage (NCBI taxonomy): Eukaryota > Viridiplantae > Streptophyta > Magnoliopsida > Fabales > Fabaceae > Arachis > Arachis ipaensis. The sequence continues at coordinate 13,198,298 of NC_029794.2, read as the reverse complement.
AATCTATTTGTACACGTATTTAATATGTGAAATAAATATTCTATATATTTTATTTAAATATAAAAAACAATCATATTTGAATTAAATTTTAGATAATAACTTATTCTAGAGGATATTCATTGCGTACTTCATGAACTAAAAGATTATTTTATCAAAACTTTAAATATGTGTCGAATTAGTTAAACGTATAATTATTTCATATGTTTTTTTTTTGTTTCCCACGATATCCCCCACCCCAACCCGACAGGTCAAAAACTAATCCGTCGCGGATCTGAGCTCTATTTAAGGGTCTGCCGCTGGCCAATGGATTGCTGCATGCACAAGGCGGGATTTGAATCCCTGACACTCACTTAAACGGACGAGTGAGCTGACTACTCGACCAATCCAAGTTGGTTATAATTATTTCATATGTTAAAAGTGTACAAAACAGACCTATTATATAATAATAATAATACATGATAGAAAATTATGTTCTAGTTTTGAAAAGATACCGAAACAATTACCACGTTTAAAATACATGCAAAAAACGCAATTAAGAAAAATGAGAACTCATTTGATATATAAATTATAAAATACTTTAATAAATATTTACTAAATTTGGAGAAATGTCCTAACTTTAATAGATATAAAATTGCATCCACCAAAATTTTTCTTTGATAAAAAGAAATAAAAGAGGCATCCAATACAGAAAGCAGAAAATAAGTGTTTTATGCTTGTCTATCCCAATCAGGATCAGCATCAAAACATATATATTTGATAATGATAGATAACGTAGGAATCAAGTCCTACAAAATAGAAGAGCTATACTTGAAGAAACATGGTGCAAGACACACATCACATCTAGCACATCTAACTAAGGAACCCTATCAATTTTAGGTTCTAAAATGAAAGAGACAGTTATATTGTACTTTGCAATTGGAATAATAAAAAGATGGAGGGAAAAAGTTAAAGTTTGTAGGATCAAATGTGGCCGAGTCTGATTCTTGAAACAAAAGCTTACATTACCCACCTCTGCCACCCTTGTCTTTTAAGCTAAAACTCATACCAAATGGTAAACACTCTCTTCCACTGACACCAAAACCTCTTTTCTTCCCCAATCATTCTTCTGTGTTTTTTTACTCTTCATTCAGAAGTGTATTACTCAGTAGTATCTGAGTTCCTTCTACACTGGAACGGTGCCACCAAAAACAAAAATGGGTTCAGTCCAGACACCAATAGGGATGAGAAATTCTGCAATATTAGAAACTTCATGTGGATTCTTGTTGCAGGAACTGCAGGCAAGAGCCTCCTTCACACTCATTTCACACATTGAATGTCTTGACTCTTCTGTCACATTCCATTATTTATATTATTTTTCCTCGATTTTGAATGACTTTAGATAATATGGGACGAAGTCGGAGAAGACAAATTCGAAAGGGAGAAGGTTCTGCTGGATTTGGAGCAAGAGTGCCTCGAGGTCTATAGACGAAAAGTCGACAAAGCAAATATCTCCAGAGCACATCTGCACCAAGAATTGGCTGAGGCCGAGGCTGAATTTACACACCTTCTGTTGTCCCTTGGTGAAAGATCTCTACCTGGACGGGTACCTATTCCACTTAGCTTTCTCCAGTTAGTATACATAAACAATTAGAACTAGAAATCATAACAAGAAAATTAGACCATTTTCATATATCTTAAAGTAAAGTGAGCCAATTAGTACCCTTTTTTTTCACTTAATTCTTATGGGACTTACTAATCTAGAAACAGTTATGCTTCCAACTGTCTCATT
>NC_029794.2:13195073-13196188 GCF_000816755.2 Arachis ipaensis | reverse complement strand
GGTGTTTCAAAGATTGAGCATATATATAGTCTCTGATAGCATGTTATGTAGCAATTAAGTAGATACGCACAAATAGTTTTATGCCAGAGTGCATTGATTGTTAAATGTAACTAATGAGAAATGACAAATGTGTATGCTTCAACAAGACATGAACTATAACTGTAGACTCTTCATTGATGAGATTACTAACTGAACAGCCAGAAAAAAGGGCGGGAACACTAAAAGAGCAGCTAGATTCGATCACTCCAGCACTCCGAGAGATGCGTCTGAGGAAGGAAGAGAGGCTAAACCAGTTCCGAGCGGTGCAGGGGCAAATTCAAAAGATTTCTGCAGAAATTGCAGGTAATTCAGATAACGCAACATCAATCATTGTAGTAAACGAGAATGATCTTTCACTAAAAAGACTTGAGGAGTATCAGAACGAGTTGCAAAGGCTCTACAATGAGAAGGTACCTAGCACTAGCAGCAGTTATTTTCCTTCCCTGCCATTTAAGAAGTTAGTATTTTACAAACTAGACTTTTTCATCTTGCTTATTGCAATTACATTTGAAGAATGAAAGACTCCAGCAAGTGGAGAAATACATAGACGTAATATACAGCCTGTCCACAATCTTGGGAAAAGATTCCTCAGCGATCATCATGGAAGTTCACCCAAGCTTGAATGATTTGTGTGGAATAACAAAGAACATAAGTGACAAAATCCTGGATAAACTTGACACCACAGTAGAGTCCCTTTATGAAGAAAAGAAAACCCGACTTGACAAGGTGAAACTAATAGAACTGTTGCTGTATCTTTATTTTGGGCATATATGAAATATGTTAAATTTATCTCCATCCCAAGGAGTTATACCAGTCACTAATGAACTAAGAAAAGCCTTTAATCTCATCTTATAACAGTTACATAGTTATTTGAATTTATTTTGTAATTAGAAATGAGTGAAATGACTCTTGACTTGGGGTGGAAAATTATAAAACATTCAGTAAACATTGACTCTTAGTTGAGAAAATTTTGTATTTAGTCCAACCTGTTGAGATGCCAGCCAGTCTAAAACAAATATTATGTCTTAAAGCCTCAGGTATTGCATTTTTAACTTGAATGCTTTGCAGCTTCACCA
>NC_029794.2:13181862-13195048 GCF_000816755.2 Arachis ipaensis | reverse complement strand
ATGGATGCACCTTACAATGACCGACAACCTTTTTCACACGTAATCAATTTGTTATCAGTCTCATCTTCAGAAGTATCTGATCCAGGAAGTCTTACTCTAGAAATAGTGCAGCAGGTATGTATTTAAGTTTATCCCCAGAATATCAGAAACTCTCAGATATTTAAATGGTGGAAAATAAAAATGGAACTAAAAGAAGAATCTTTTTTTCATTATTCAAGACTGAAGCTGAAGTCAAGAGACTGGATCAACTAAAAGCAAGCAAGATGAAAGAGTTATTCCAGAAGAAACGGGAGGAACTGGAATTGATATGCAAGAAATCACATGTGGAGATACCTTCACAGACAGAGATGAAGAATATCATTAACCTTATAAACTCAGGTGACTGTAAGTCTGTAATTAATGAATGTGTGTTCCTTTGCAAACAAAATTAAGTGCCTATCTAAAAATTAAACAGTCCTAGAAAGTGACATAGATGTGAAAAAGGGGAGATTGACCATTCCAATCTCCTCATGAGTATGGATGAACAGATATCAAGAGCAAAAGAAGAGGCTGCTAGCAGGAAGGCTATAATGGAGAAGGTGGAGAAGTGGATGTTAGCACGTGATGAAGAACGCTGGCTAGAAGAATATAGCACGGTTAGAATTTTCATTTCAATCAATCTTCATAACTATGGCTAAGGAATAAATATCTCTATTATATGTTTCACAATCCAAGTGTATTATCAGGATGAGAATCGATACTCAGTCAGCAGAGGAGCTCACAAAAACTTGAGACGTGCTGAACGTGCCCGTATAATGGTCAGCAAAATGCCAGGTATATAGACAACAATAAGATTTGCACTAATTGGAAGCAAACTCAAATACTTACATAACATGGACGCTTTTTACAGCTTTGGTAGATTTGATAATTAAAATGGCCAGATCTTGGGAAGAAGAACGAAATAAAGTTTTCTTGTATGATCAGGTCAGATATCCTACATTCTAAAACACTATTCTTATACTAGAAAAGATGCATCTGAAAAGTATATATTACAGAGTCTAATTGTGTAATGGAATAGTGAGAAGCATTTTAAAATTCATAGAACATGTAGCATCCAAAGAAAGGCAAAACAAGTATTGCAAGAATATATATTGATGCATGTGTAAAAGTAGATTCGAATTTAGGACCTAATCTTAGAAGAAAGGTTGGCCAATGTTAAATGCGTGACACTTAAGCATAGTATTAGAAACATCTGGGCAGAGGATAGGCACAATTGTGAGTCCTCTAGATATTTGAGAAAAATGTGAAGTTGCAAAATGTGTTTACAGTTAATCAAGTAATGGCATAACCGTCTATAGATAAATTTTCAAGAAACACCCAACAGAGTAACAAAAAGCACACCAGCAGCACACAAAATGATAACAAAAAACTTAAAGAATTGCAAGAAACAAATCATATTATACAGTTCTAGCTTCAGTTATGTTGACCAATGATTTGAGCATTCTTACACTGGCACAGTTTACTTTCTCATTGCCATGCTTTTTCTAGTATGGTTCCATTCGTTTTTACGTTGATCATAGCTGGCAAAATAATATCTGTGTAGGTACCTCTAATGGAAATGTTGGAAGAGTATAACATGCTAAGAAGAGAAAAAGAGGAGGAAAAGAAAAGACAGCAGGTTGGTATCATACACCGGTTTTAAACAGATACTAATTTCTATATCACCTTATGTTGTTCAAGAAATAACTATGCCATATTCATCAAATTCTTGGCTCCTCTAATATTTTTTGGGTCTTAGCCATGGGAAAAGAAGAAGGTCCAGAGTCAAGTAGCAGTTGAGCGAGATAATATGTATGCATCAAGACCAAGCACCAGCAGTAGACGAATTCCAAATAAAAGCTGTAATGGAGGTCTAGACAGTCCGATGCCAGTGAACAGAAGGCTTCCCATCAGTATCCATCAATTCGGATCAAACAGCATAAATTCAGGAAATCAAGCTATATCCTTCATTAATGATGGAAGGAAGATGCAAAGAAGAAAGATGTTTGGTGAATCTGGCATTCCTCCTCATTCAAGAGACGAGGCATCTTCTGTGATATCAACACATTCTGGACCATTTTCTCCTTAAATTTTCTTTATTTGAAATATAATTTGAGTGAGAATCACCTGTAGAAAGCATGGTTTGCAATAAAACTGTCACCAACCTGCAAAAGAATAAATATGAACTCATCATGTATAGGATTTTTTTTTTGTATTTATCTCTTTGCACTTGAGTTTCCTAAATGAGTGAGACCTTGTTAGTTGTATACCTGTATACAGATTAAATTCTTCGTCCATTGCTTTGTTTGTAACTTTGCTTCCAGTGTGCTAAGCTGCTGCTAGGTCCCCAACAAAAAGTGAAATCATTTTTCAGGTTTGCAGATCCAAGTGGAAGACTTGAATTGGATATTGACAAGAAAACCATATACAGCAGTTGATTATAAGCTGTTCTAAAAAACCGAAGCTGATACAAACACACAATTTACAGTTTGAATAGAAATAACAACTTGACATTGTAAATGCATGATAATCATAAAAAACAGTTTCGCGGATCCTAATGATGACGTGTAAACCAAAGAGCAAAGTTACTAGTTCATTGAAAGAAAACAAATCGTCAAAAAGAAGAAAATCAAGTAAGCCCTACATGGATAAAGATATAGGCAATACAGAAAGAAAGGAATTACCCTTAATCAGCTTGAAAATTAGAATCACATGTCGCTATCGATGTACAAAAAAGCTATTGCAGAGAAATCAAAGACCTGGCTGCAATCTTTAATTAATCTCTATTTTTAAATTTTTTCCTTTTTTCCAAATAGTATAACTATAAACAAACTCAACCTAACACTCATCTACGTGAACTGCCGCTTCAGCTTCGGCAGCAACTTCAGCTCCGGCGTCAGCTTCAGCTCCAGTAGCTTGGGCCTCAGAATCAGCTTCGGGAGCAGCTTTAGCTTCAGCATCAGCTTCCGCAGAAGGCTCGGCTTCAGGATCTTCCACAGGAGCAGCTTGGGCTTCAGAATCAGCTTCGGGAGCATCTTTAGCTTCAGCATCAGCTTCCGCAGGAGCTTCGGCTTCAGGATCTGCCGCGGGAGCAACTTGGACTTCAGGCTTCCGGAAGAACTGATCGATGCGACGCGTGCCGGCAGGTGCGGGCTTATCAGCTTTTCTCCGGTCGGCGATGGTGGAAGGAGGGAGATTTTTGGGCTCAGAAGGCAGAGGGAGCGAGTCGAGGAGGAAATCGCTGCTAGGTTGGTGCCTCTTGACGGCGACCCGAAGGTGGTCAAGGGTAACCGTTTTGCGCTTCTTCTCGATGGCCACGCGCGCCGATTTCTGAGCCAGGAAGTGAAGAAACAACTCGGTGGAGCGCGACACCAGGAACAGCGCTTCTCCGCTCACCCTATTCACATCCTTGTCTAGTCTCATTATTTTCTTCACCCGACTCGTCGGGAATTCGGGTCGGGATGACTCCTCGTTTTCTTGAATCTGAACTTCATCCTCCGCCATTTTCAGATACTCCACCCTACGACTGCGATTCTATTTTCACTTTCCCCCTCTTTCATTTTGTAAGGGTTTCGAATTGGCGGGAATGGAAAGTGGCTGTGGGGTATTATCGTAATTCGAGCTCCTTTTCTTCTTTCCCGACTGTGCTTTTAATTTATTTTTGTTAAATCTATTTGATCCGTTAACCTAAAACTGATTCATACCAATAATCTCGGAATCAGGATCAGCACATAACTCATTCACAAATCTTTCCTCAAAACTACTCAAGCCCCGAATATCGGGTCACCAGCAAAGATTCCATTCAAACCGATAACAAACAATACAGATAACTGCCTTCAGTAACTCCATTATATACGGGTGACTCACTTAGTTACAGGTAGACAATACATTCAGTTTTACTCTGAATTACCTCATAGTCTTACTTACTTGAGCGTTGGAGTCTCTTTGCAGGTGTTCAATGCCGCCTCCCCAGCAAGTATACAACGTTCCATCCTTCCGCTCCAAGAAAAGCTGGTCGGAATCACAGCAGGACGAACTATACCTCGGAGCGCTCAAATTCGCGCAAGAACATTTAGCGCCCACCGTGGGCCTCGACTTTTTTTTACCCCACAACTCTTGATCCCGTACATTTTCTACTCTTTTTTGCAGGTCACAGCGCATGGCGGACGAGCACAGTCATGCTCCCTCGAGTACTAACCAGGCCGAACTCCTAGCAATCAATGAGGCCCTCAGGGCCGAGAACCAGAGAATGGCTGAACTCTTACGCCAGAAACAGCACGACCACAGCAAAGGGGGATATCACAAGAACGCTGAAAACAAAGACAACAACGATGAGCATACATCGGAGACCAAACACACTATACCTAATCCCCCAAAAACAACCACCAAAAGAACCAACCCCTCACAAAGGAAGTCATGAGTTTCGAAATGCCCAAAAACTTCACCCTGCCATCAACTCTAAAACCTTACCAAGGACTAGGAGACCCAAATGTCCACGCCACTAAATTCCACGCCATGATGTTTATGAACAAAGAATCCGACACAATTCTATGCCGCACCTTCCCAACCTTTCTGGATGGAGTCGCCTTAATTTGGTTCTCCAACCTCCCTGAAGGCTCCATCTCAAACTTTGATGAGCTGGCCGACCAGTTCGTCAATCATTTTGCCACATCCAAAATATACGTCCACAATTCTGATTACCTGAGCACCATCAAACAAGGGCCGAATGAAATCCTGAAAGACTACATGACCAGGTTTGCGGAAGCAACCAATGAAATACCCAACCTAAACCTCGAAGTCCATCTCCACGCCCTAAAGAGCGGTCTCCGCTCAGGAAAATTTCAAAAGTCCATAGTCATAGCAAAACCAAAGACTTTGGACGAATTCCAAGAAAAAGCAACAACCCATATCAAAATTAAAGAATTTCGAGCACTGCGAAGAGTAGAAAACCTACCTCAAATAGAAAGGAGGAAAGACGAAACAAGCATTCAAGCAGTAGAACGGACCAGAGATCCTTCAGACTAACACCTAAATTCAATAGTTACACTCCCCTTAATACAAAAAGAGAAGACATTATAAAAGACATCCTACACTTAAAACTCATTAAACCCCCAAACAGCGCCAGTACATATCAAGACCAGCGATATGTAGACAAATCTAAGTAATGCGCTTTCCATCAAAAGTATGGCCACACCACAGATGACTGCGTAATAGCAAAAGATTTTCTCGAGAAGCTGGCCCACCGAGGACTATTAGATAGGTATATCGATAGCCGCGGACGAAAGCGGAACATAGAAGACCTCGGCCAGCAATCCAAAACAACTGACGATTCCCGAGATAAAGGGAAAAAGGTAGACAGTGATATCAATCCACCTCACAGAATAATAAATTGCATTTTCGGTAGTTTTGCAGGTGGCGGATGCAGAAACTCGACAAGAAAAGATCGTACCGTGCTATGATGACTATGACAGAGTCAACCTCATCCCAACCCGTCAACAAGGACAAACCAGAGATCTCATCACCCCTAAACACTATAAGGCAACCGATCGAAACCTGGACGACCCCGTAGTCATCACAGCACAGGTCGAAGAGCCACTAGTAAAGAAGATCCTGATGGACCCAGGCAGCAGCACCGATGTATTATTTTATTCAACGTTCCAAAAGATGAAACTGAGCGACAAGACACTCTAACCCTCATTCGGAGAACTGGTAGTTTCTCAGGTGAGCGAGTCTCCATCCGAGGTTACATTTGGTTACAAACCACTTTTGGAAATTATCCTGACAATAAAACCATAGACATACAGTACCTTGTCGTTGATTGCAAAAGCCCTTATAATATCATTCTGGGCAGACCTTCCTTGAATGCATTCAATGCTATTGTTTCTACTGTGCATTTGTGTGTTAAGTTTCTCTCACAGGATAACAAAGTCATAACTATACACGGAGACCAGAAGAAAGCCAGGCAGTGCTATAACACCAACCTGAAGAACGAATAATCAAAACAACCCAAACAACAATACGTCCAAGCATTATACAATTCAGAACAACTACCCCCCTGGCCGAACTGGACCCAAGGACCAACCATCAAGAACGACCGATGCCAACCGACGATCTTACTAAGATTCAGCTAATGACCGAGGAAGGAAAACATACATACCTCGGCAACGCACTCAAAAATGAAGAACAAGATCAACTAGCCGAGTTATTAAGGCACAACGCCGACCTATTCGCATGGACCCCAGCAGACATGCGAGGGATAGACCCAAACGTCATCTGCCACAAGCTAGCTATCAACCCATCAATTCGACCTATAGCTTAGAAGAAAAGACATCTTGGTGTTGACAAGAGGGCAGCTTCCCTGAAGGAAATCCAAAAACTCCTCAATGCTGGTTTCATGAAAGAGCTAAGGTATTCCACTTGGCTGGCCACCGTGGTGATGGTAAAGATAAACAACGGTAAGTGGAGGATGTGTGTGGACTACACATACCTTAACAAGGCCTGTCCGAAGGACGCATACCCCCTCCCATGCATTCAACTGACCAAGATAAAACTGCTTTTATCACTGGCAATGGCAATTTTTGCTATAAAGTTATTGCCGTTTGGACTCAAAAATGCAGGTGCTACTTACCAAAAACTCATGGACAAGATTTTTGCAAACCAAATTGGAAGGAACATAGAGGTTTATGTCGATGACATGGTGGCCAAATCAACCCACACAACAAACCACGTTAATGACCAGAGAGAAATATTCAAACAACTTCAAACATATAACATGAAGCTCAATCCAGAAAAGTGTGCTTTCGGAGTGTAGAGCGGGAAATTCCTCGGTTTTATGCTAACTTGCCATGGTATCAAAGCCAACCCCGAAAAATGCCAGGCAATCCTAAACATGAGAAGCCCAAAGACAGTCAAAGAAGTTCAACAATTAACTGGTCGACTTGTAGCATTGGCTAGGTTTTTACCACGCATCGCCCACCCGATCACATCATTTTTTCAAGACTCTAAGAAAACAACAAAAGTTTGAATGGACCAATGAGTGTGAAGAAGCCTTCACCGAGCTCAAAACTATCCTATCAGAGCCACCAATCCTTCAAACACCAGAGGCTGGTAAACCACTTTATTTCTATTTATCTGTTACTAATCATGCTATCAGTTTTGTCTTAGTAATAGAAATAGGAAAGCAACAACACCCAGTATACTTCATCAGCAAATCCCTCCAAAATGCTGAGATCAGATTTCGAAGCTAGAAAAACTGGCCTTGGCCTTGATAACAACGCCCAGACATTTGCGGCACTACTTCCAAAGCCATACCATCATAGTGAGAACAGAACAGCCCTTCCGGCAGATCTTGACGAAGCCCGAGCTCGCTGGAAGATTGATTAAATGGTCAATCAAACTATCCGAATATGGGCTCTGGCTCTTGTCACAACAGCCAGATGCTTGAGGCATTACTTCCAAAGCCACACCATCGTGGTCAGAACCGAGCAACCCCTAAGGCAAATCCTCATGAAGCCCAAACTGGCAGGAAGACTAATCAAATGGTCGATCGAACTATTAAAATACGACATCCAATACCAATCTCGAGGAGCTATCAAATCCCAAGCACTAGCCGACTTCATCGCAGAACTCACCTCAGAAGAACCAAGTTCTACAGAGAACAAATGAACATTATACATCGATGGAGCTTCAAATAGTAGAGGATCCGGAGCAGGAATACTACTTGAAGACGAACAAGGAACAGCCTTAGAACAATCCTTGCAATTCAATTTCCACGCAAGCAACAACCAAGCAGAGTATGAAGCACTAATAGCAGGATTGCGATTGGCTCACACAATGGGCATAACGCAGCTAAACGCCAAATGCGATTCCTTATTGGTGGTACAACAGGTAACAGGTAACTTCCAGGTAAAGGATCCATTATTAGAAAAATACAACACCACTGTCAATAACCTTGTAAACAGTTTTCAGAAATTCAATATATCCCATATTCCTCGGGAATAAAATGATAGAGCAGACGTCCTTTCAAAGTTAGCAACAACAAGAAGTCAAAATACGACACTTATATTATCTCAACTAATGCTTGATGAACCTAGTGTTATGCTAACAACAATTTCAAGTATCTCACAGAAAGATGACTGGCGATCACCTCTCATAAGTTACTTGCAAACAGGTAACATACCCAGCAACATTCAAAATAAAAAAATATTCAAAAGAAGAGCAAGTTTCTACACAATACTCGGAACCGAGCTATACAAAAGAGGTTTCACAAGACCGCTCCTAAAGTGTCTAAACACAATAGAAGCCAAACTGGCAATGGACGAAGTTCATGAAGGCGTCTGTGGAACACACATAGGAGGACGAAGCTTAGCTGCCAAAATCCTCCAAGCAGGTTATTATTGGCTGACGTTACAACAAGATTGCATGAATAAAGTCAAACATTGCGTACCACTGCCAACGTCACGCACCAATTATCCACAACCCAGCCGAGCAATTACACACGTCCGAGGTATGCTGGCCGTTCAACAAGTGGGGGCTAGATATCCTTGGACCTTTTCCACCCGCTCCAAGCCAGGTTAAATTTTTAATCGTTGCCATTGATTATTTTACAAAATGGATAGAGGCAACACCATTGGCAAAAATAACTTCCGAAAAAATGATTTCTTTGTATGGAAAAATATACTATGCCGATTCGGTATTCCTCAATCAATTATTACTGATAACGACATACAATTTATAGATCAAAAGTTCACAAACTTCTTACAAAATTTTAAAATAGTTCAACAGTTCTCCTCTGTTGAACATCCGCAAACTAACGGTTTAGCCGAAGCTGCCAATAAGATCATTTTGCAGGGCCTTAAAAAGAAACTCGAAGACTCAAAAGGAGAATGGGCCGAGCTTATCCCCGAAGTACTATGGAGCTACAACACAACAGAACAATCATCAACAAAGGAAACCCCCTTTAGGCTGGTATACGAATGTGATGCCATGCTACCCATTGAGATCTCCCTACAAAATACCAGAACTACAAACGTCAACAAAATCAAAAACATCGAAAACAGAAGAACCGAGCTCGACCTCGTTGAAAAAAGCCGAGACAAATCAGCACTACAACAACTAGCTGCTAAACGAGCTATAGCTCGGAAATACAATAAGAAACTCAAACCGAGGACATTCTCAGAAGGAGACCTCGTTCTCAGAAGAATAGAAGATGTACGAAAACTACAAGGACACGGCAAGCTAAGCGCCAACTGGAAAGGTCCATTTCAAATCCAAAGAGTCATAGGCAAAGGAGCATACAAATTACAAAAGCTCGATGGAACTATCCTACCAAACAGTTGGAACACATCTTCTTTAAAAATATATTTCAGTTAGTCTATAAGTCGGACATGGTGATGCACTCTTTTTCCTACTACCAGATTTTATCCCTAAGGAGGGTTTTGCTAGAGAGGTTTTAATGAGGCACACAACCCCGCACTTCTTTCATTCATCATATTACAATACAAACACTAACTATTATCTACATTCTATCTCATATTCTACTCGTCCGATTACTACCAACAAATAATACTAAAATCCGAAGTATTCAAACACATTCTTCGCAAAAATCAAACATGTAATAGAAACATGAAACCAAATCCTAACATTACCAAATTTGTTTGGCTAAAAGCCAGCAGTTCAAAACAAACAAAGCCAAACGGCTATAAGTCTAGAAGTTCCAAACGTACATATACAAAAACAAACAGTCCACTATGAAACTAAACATTAAGGTTTTCACCCTCACCCTCAACACCATCATCGTCATCAACCAACTCATCACCAACGACTACTTTGCACGGATCCATGGCAGACAAATCCGCAGCAGGCACCAGAAGTTTTGCTTGTTCAACCGCCCTCTCAAATCCAGCTGCGAACATCTCAAGCCCATGATCCTCCTTCTCAGTCTCAAGCTGCTTTTTCTCAACACCAAGAACTATCAACCGAGCTTCCAAAGCAGCCTTATCCTCGTCAATATTCTTCCCAACACCCTCAGCGGGTGTTAGCTTATCTTGCAAAGAATCAACCAAACCAGAGCAGTACGAAGTTTATTCCCTTTCTCCAAATTATCCTGCATCAGCTGATCAACCCAGGGGCGGAGCTACCTATAACAAAAGGGGGGCAATGGCCCCTCCCAAACTTCAAATTTTCTTTATAAATTGTGTACAAATTTTATTTTAGTTCCCCTTAAAAATTTTATTTTACTTTTTTTCTATTACAAGATTAATTTTTGGCCCCTCCCTCAACTTCAACTTAGCTTCGCCTCTGGATCAACCGTAGCTCTATCAAATAAATCCCTAGCATGCTTCAACTCCTGTGTTCGGCCGATAGATATCAACTGAGCTCCCATCACCTAAAACAAACCAGCAAAACAAATAAAATCAAAACAAGCAAATGCTACCAGAGAGAGACGAATAAAGATACTACACCTGCAGATACTGACAAACCCCAATGTCACCAACCTCCTGAACGAGCTTGACATCGGCCGGATTCTGGCAATACTCATCAGCCACCATACTCAGCGGGAAATGTTCACTCCAAAGAGAAGTCAAATCCTCATCTCCTCGGTACCCATGCAGTACCCTATGGTTCTCAATAAAACGTTTCACTACTTCCAAATCAACATCCTTCCCGCCGAGCTTACCCTCGGCCACATCCACAAGCTTATCCTTTTTTACCTCACCCTTTTTTCGTTTAAAGTTCACCTTCTTAGGAGATGGTTGATTAACCTCAGCACCTTTCTCCGCCATAATATGGCTATTAGAACCTTGCTTCTCGACGTTCTTCGTCTGAAAATAAGCTCGCAGGCTACTCAAAGTCTCCTTAGGAGCCTTCTCAACTGCAAACAAATAAACAGGAAAGAAATTACAAACCATAACCAACCACATACAAACAAACTACACACAACAATTACCTATATATCCAACCAATGCATCTTTATCCATTTCCAACTCAAGAAGTTCAACAACCGACAACAAACCTGAAGAAGAAATATGATTAACTAAAAATTCTACAATCATCTTATTCCTATACTCCATCCCATCCATACCCAATATCTGTCTAGGCCTCGGAACCCAGAATAAAGGAAACCTCTCCAACAGGCATTCATCAACAAACCAGGAAAATTCACCCTCAGCAACACCAATCTTCAAAAACATAGATTTAAAACCCTTATATGAACTATATAAACTGAAAATGGCACGACCTGGGGCACTGGCAAGGTTCAACCAACAACCACGCCTAACCCCTTTACACTGAAACAAAGCAAAAAAGACTTCCAAAGAAGGCTCAATCTCTAAATACCCCATCAGAATCTGAAAAGCCCTAACAAATGCCCAGGAATTAGGGTGTAGCTGCGATGGTGCACACTTAAGCTGCATCAACACGCCACGTTCAAACTCAGAAAAAGGGAATTTCACACCTAAATCAACAAATACACAACTATACATGAAGAAGAACTCAAATCCCTCCTCGCGATGAAAGATGTGATCATCAGTACTGCATGGCACGAACCTAAGTTTAATATCACTACCTTCTCTAATCCACGAAGAAATTAACCCTAACTGCAACACACTTTGCTCATCGTCAAACACGGAAGCATACCCCTTAACCGACTCCGTCACCCAAGAAAACGAATTTACAGGATCCCAAACCCACACATCTTCCGCGAGTTTAACCTCTGCCTTACCCCTCACAACTATCCATATCTCAACCTTTTTTCCTTTTTCCATTTCGAAAATAAACATGCACATAGAAAACAAAAGGACAACAAGAGAAGAACAACTAACATTTCTTACTCATCTTCCGGAAACAGAAGCAAAAAGAAAAACAAATCCCAAAATTGGATACACAAAGAGTCCAATGAAAACCACCCACCAGCCCACTACCCTGTACCTTTTGTAAATGTTACATCTTCAAGAGCATTTCCCAGCCGTTGATAATAAAACCAAAAAAGCAAATCAATGGCCAGATCTCACCGCCGTTCCAATTTCCAACACGCATTAAATGAAACTATCTTTTCCAACATTCTCTTTCCTCCCTAAAGACACACACAAAAGGAATTACCGTGAAAATTCAAAATATTGACCTTTTTCTACTTTTCAAATCCGACAATAAACAAGTTAACCTTGGGGGCTCTGAGCTATAACTCAGCACATCAAAACACCAAAACCACCATACTCCAAAGTTGCCAACAATGAAACAACCTACCTCAGATCCTGGTCCCGAGTTATAACACTTTAAAAAGCTTAACCTGTTTATAGCTCGACTTCCGAAACAGGTCAACCTTGGGGGCTAGGATCCGTTAGCCTAAAACCGATTCATACCAATAATCTCGGAACCAGGATCAACACACAACTCCTCCGCAAATCTTTCCTCAAAACTACTCAAGCCCCGAATATCGAGCCACCAGCAAAGACTCCGTTCAAATCGATAACAAACAATACGGATAACTGCCTTCAGTAACTCCATTATATACGGGTGACTCACTTAGTCACATGTAGGCAATACATTCAATTTTACTCTGAATTACTTCACAACCTTATTTACTTGAGCGTTGGAGTCCCTTTGCAGGTGCTTAACGCCGCCTCCCCAGCAAGTAGACGACGTTCCATCCTTCCGCTCCAAGGAAAGCTGGTCTGAGTCCTAGCAGGATGAGCTATACCTCGGAGCACTCAGATTCGCGCAGGAACACTATTAATATATAATAGAAATGTAGTATCTATTGACTATTAATTTATTTATTATTTATTGATCTATTATCTATCTCTATATATATGGTGAGTTCTTTGATGACATAGTTTTGGATGGCTAAGAATAACTGTGTGTTGACTGACAAATAACCTTACAACATGTGGCATGTATGGTAACTCATAGAAAAGTGTATTAAAGGAGGAGTGTGATAAACGACAAACATTAATTGCAATGGCAAATATGAAAATTAGTTTTCGGAAAAGGAATTTTTGTGAGTATTGGAAAAGATCGAAAGAAATTAGGAACAACTAAAAAAAAGGCCGACCAATAATAGAAAAAAAGTGGTATTAAATAATTAAAATTATACAAAAATAATTATATTCAACCATTTGTAATATTTTGCCAAGTTAATATAATTTATAACAAATAATAAATAAACTCA
>NC_029794.2:13175577-13181774 GCF_000816755.2 Arachis ipaensis | reverse complement strand
TTAGAATTATTTTAAATTATAAACTATTTTAATATTTTTATTATTTGTGTAATACATTATAAGTACTATTTATCTTCTAATTTATTTAAGTTATAATTATGTACGAAAGAAGTATTTTGTAAATAAATAACAAAATTAATATTTACTTGCGTTTAAGAGTATATTTAAGAGTAAAACACACTAATAAATTATTTTAGCCTCAAATTACGTCAATATTCTATTTTAATTTTCGTTACAAGCATGTCCTAAATGATTCTATATAAATCGAATCAATTAGATTTACTACTGTTACAACATATACATGCTAAATCGGATCCAATTGATTCTATTTACATAGAATTATTTAGAATATACTTATAACGAAAAATCAAAATAAGACATTGACATAATTTTGAGGCTAAACTAGTTTATTAGTGTGTTTTATCTAATAGCACCACCAACGACTGGGTTCTCATTCAACTTTTTCTGACATGTGGGAGAACCTACGGTTGGAGCAGAGAGAGATGGAGTCCCTTCACATAGTTTAAGAAGAGAGAGTCTTCATTCAGAGGGACTTATATTAACCAATAATAACTTGCCACTTGGCACGTTATCATAAAAATAAATAATTATATGAAATCTGAAATAATTATATTAAATAATTATATCTCTATTTAATTAATAATTTATATTAATTATTTAAATAATAATTAATTAAATAATTAAATTTCTATTTAATTATTTAAAATGCTAATCATATTATTAAATTTAGCCGTTACAAAACTAGCCATTGCAAAATTAGCCGTTGGAAACTAACCGTTACTATGTTATCGTTATTATTAATAAATTAATATCTTATTACTCTATATATACCACTTACATACACTTCTATTCTCACACTTTTTTCTACTCTTCTTCATCGTCTTCCAAGTTTATGAAATCAAAGTTCTGCTGATATTATTTTTTGTTCGAAAAAATGGATCCAAACCAACTCAACTCTTTTTCCAATTATTTACAAAACTTTCTCAAACTCCAAATACCCAACAATGTCAAACCTCAAACTCTCAAGTTCCAAATCAAACTTTCACACTACCAAATACATTTCAAAATCCAAATTCACAAAATCTTCCTAATTTCAATTGTCAAGCTCCTTATAATAATTAATTTCTTATATTCTAACCACAAAATCAAAATTCACAAACACCACATTTTCCATTTTCATCCATATTTAACCCCTCTATTGGAAATATTACTCCAACATCTTTGCCGTTTTCAACTCAATTCAGTGCATCAAGACATAACTCATCTGGTGTTGGTGGCTCTTCTAACCCATCCTCTCAGACTCCGATACAATCTAGTCCAAATTCGCAATATTCAGATTTTGCCAACCCTCGTGGATTAGATGCTATCGACCTCAATAATGATGATATTGAAAATCGGAGGCAAGATAGTATTCAACACTGGCATTGGAAAGAGGATGAGATGCTGATTAGTGCATGGTTAAATGTTTCAACTGACCCTATAGTTGGTACCGATCAAAAGGAAAAAATATTTTGGAGTCGAATTCATAGCTACTGTGTAGAATTTTGCTCCTACATGACAAGGGGGTAATTGCAGGTAAGAAACGATGATATAAGATCAACAAGACTGTTGCACAATTTGCTGGTTGTTACGATCAAGCTAGTCGAAACATAAGGAATGGTTCGAATGCTGATGATATAAAGGAGTTGGCCTATAAACTTTATTCCACAAATTATGATCCAAATTTCACTTTTGAGAGGCATTGGAACATGCTTTGTTTGGAGTAAAAATGGAGAAGCCAACTACCTACACAAAATGGAAGCTCAAAGAGAACCAAGGTTAGTGCAACTGGAGGATACTCATCCTCATCAAACCCAGATACACCATTGGCAAACGAACCCGGTGTGGACTCTCCCGTTCGCCCACAAAGATCAAAGAAGAGCAAGCAAAAAGGTAAGAGAAAAGCACAAATGTCTGAAGATCTTAGCGAAAAGAAATCATCGGTTGTTAAAAAACTATCTCTCATGGAAGATATTAAAAATGTTAGAGAAAAGGAACTAATGGATAGAAAAAAAGAAAGAGAAAAGGAGAGGGCACATAGAGCAAAGATTATGGCAATGAAAGAGGAGTTACAAATTCAAGCGACAATGAAAGAACAAGAATTACAAACTCAAAGGTATATTAAAGAAATAGAGATAAAAGCAAAAGAAAGGAAAATGGAAAGGATGGCTAAGAAAAGGGAAAGGAAAATTGATATGCAAATATTTAATGCTGACACGTCTACAATGAGTGAAAAACGACGAGCTCTTCATGAGATTGCATATGAGAAAATAATCGCGAAGTGGTTTACTTAATAGTTCCTTGTATTAGTAGAGTTATGTAGTACGTTCTTATTTTTATTGCGTATTACTGGTATGTGATGTAGTCTGTTTTATTCATTTCTGATGTAACTTTTCAAATTAGTCAATATTATTGTGTTGTTATTGTTAATGAAAGTGACTGTTAAGTAGCCGTTGCAAAACTAGCCGTTAAGTAGTCGTTGCAAAACTATCTGTTAAGTAACCGTTGTAAAACTAGCCGTTGAAAAGTAGGTACTTGTTGCAGACACACTTATAAATATCAAATATCAATGATTTTGCAACTCCATTTCAACTCTTGTTTCTCACCTTGAAAGGATACTAAAAATTACATTTCAAGATATGGCTAAAAATTTTGATGACACGTTTAATGAGGCTTTGTATGGCAAAAGAAGACGACAATATAACACACTCATAGATAATTGGATCGATGAGTGTTTATTCGAAGATTCAGAAGAAGAAGATATCGATAGAAGTTCTATCCCAACTCCTCGTAAATGGATCAACAGAGATCGAGAAGCAGGACATAATCGCCTTTTCCAAGATTACTTTGCAAATGAACCGGTGTATAATGCTGACATTTTTTGATGGAGATTTCAAATGAGAAGACATGTGTTCCTTCGGATAGTAGACACTCTCTCAAACGTCTATTCGTATTTCCAACAAAGGGTTGATACAACTGGAAGAAGAGGCTTGTCACCAATCCAAAATGCACCGCTGCGATACGGATGTTAGCATATGGCGTAGCAGCTGATGCTGTTGATGATTATGTGTGCATAGGCGAGAGCACTACAATTGAATGCTTGGAAAAATTTGTTGAAGGTGTCATTTCGGTGTTCGAGGATGAATACTTGTGAAAACCAAATCCAAATTATGTACGACGCCTGCTACAAATGGCGGAGGGTCGTGGCTTTCCTGGCATGTTGGGTAGCATTGACTGCATGCATTGGCAATGGAAAAATTGTCCAAAGGCGTTGAAAGGTATGGCATGCGTTCTTTGAAGTTTCTGGTTCAAATAACGATATCAATGTGTTAGATCGTTCTCTAGTGTTCGATGATATTCTAAATGACCGTGCTCCGAAGGTAAATTATACTATTAATGGTAATAATTATACTATGGGATACTATTTAGCAAATGGTATTTATCCTGAATGGGCCACATTTGTCAAATCAATCTCAAATCCACAAGGGGAGAAACACAAGTTATTTGCACAATATCAAGAAGGGCAAAGAAAAGATGTGGAGCGAGCATTCGGAGTGTTGCAAGCACACTTTGCAATTATACGTGGTCCAGCTCGCTTTTGGAAAAAGAAGAAACTTGCTAACATAATGAGAGCTTGTATTATATTACATAATATGATTGTTGAGGATGAAAGAGACACTTATGCAGAAAATTTTGCTCAAAACTTAGAGTATAACGATGTCGAAAATGGCTTATCACAACCTCAGTTGGGAGAGGAAGATTTTGCACCATACCATCAATTTCTCCAAAGAAATGCCCAACTTCAAAATAGGCAGCAACATAGACAATTGAAAGAGAACTTGATTAAACACATATGGCAATTTCACAATGTTTGTCGTCAACGATAGAGCTTAATTATGGTTTTCTTTGTATTAAGTAATTTTACAAATTAGTGTAATCTCGAATTATATATTGTGTATTATTATTACAAATGAATTTTTTTAATATTAATATCTTTTAATAGTGAATTATTTTTAAATTTATAAATTTAAATAATATTATTGAAAAAATTATTATATTAATTTTAAGTATTTTAATTAATTAATTAAGTGAATGATCATCAAATATTAAAATTATTTTGAATTTTACACTTTTAATTTGTTTATCATTTGGGTAATGCATGATTAGTATATACCAATTATCTACAAATTAATTTAAGTTATAACTATATCTGAATTAAATATTTTTTAAGTAAATAAAAATATGATATTATCGATATTTAAGATTTTATCAACAAAAATTTAAATTAATTATTTTTCTTTTTTTGGTTCCATAGAATAAAATTTTGCTAATGCGTATTTTTTCTTAAAAAATGGATAAAGTTAACATTAGTTAACACAAAAAGTTTAAAATGGATTAAAGAGGAGGTTTTTTAAAAATTAAAAAGGAGAAAAATGTACATTTATAAAATAGAGGGGAAGGGAGTGTCATTTTAACATTTCGCAGAGGAGGGGAGTAAAATTTTCTCTAATATATGGTTTTTTAAAATAGAAAGACAAAAAATAGGGCAAAAAACACAATTAAGCCAAGGGAAGAACCAAATTACACGAATCAGCCAAACTGAAAATAGCTTCATGAATCAGCCAAACCAGATTACTATGTAATTCGAAACAGCTGGGTTCGAATTACATTAACACATAATTCGAATCAATATAACTCAAATTATAAAGGAACACGAGCCCACACTAATTCGAATCTACATGATTCGAATTACAAAGAAGCATAATTCGAACTAGGCTGGTTCGAATTACTCATGTGAACGCTTTCCCAAGTAATTCGAATCTAGGTGATTCGAATTACTCACAATTTGCCTCAAATAGTAATTCGAATGGGGCTGATTCGAATTACACTGGATTCGGCTATATAAGGAGTTCGAATCCCCCTCATTCGAATCACTTTTCCATTCTCATATCCCACCAAATCCCAGAGAAAACGACCCAGATTCGATTCGACAAAGACTCGAGTAGAATACTCAGTCGATGGGGGACGATCCGGAAAGGCTATATCGGTTGGATGGAGTTGCTCATATAGCCGGGGTCATCAACGACGAGGTTAGTAGATAGAAAACTTTGTGCTAGCAGTGGTTTATTTGAGTTAGTGGTTTTGCATGCGGTTTTAGTAGCGGTTTATGTTAGTGGTTTATCCTAGTGGTATTGCAAGTGGTTTATTTTAGAGGTTTTGCATGTGGTTTTGTTGGCGGTTTATGTTAGTGGTTTTGTATGTGGTTTTGTTGATGGTTTATTTTGGCAGTTTAGTTTGGTGGTATTGGAAGTGGTTTATTATGTGGTTTTGCATGTGGTTTATGATAGTGGTTTTGCATGTGGTTTTCGTAAGTGGATTTGTATGTGGTTTATGTTAGCGGTTTAAGCATGTGGTTTTGCTAGTGGTTTATTATATTGGTTTTGCATGTAGATTCTGTTAGTGGTTTCCATAAGTGGTTTCTGGTGTTAGTTGTTTTTGTTAGTGGTTTTGTAAGTGGTTTTAATAAGCCAGGTCCATGTAATGCGCAGCCCCAGCGATGCATCTCGAGCATGCGGCGGCAACAGGGCATGCGACTCGATGAGCGGTATGTTCCGTACTTGCAGATGGCCGGATTATACCATCTTGCGAGGCTGAACGATAGATGGTTCCGGTTAGATGAGCCCCTTGTCAGTGCCTTCATCGAGCAGTGGCGTCCAGAGACGCACACCTTCCACATGCAGTTCAGAGAGTGCACGATCACACTTCAGGACGTGACGTACCAGTTGGGGTTGCCAGTGGACGGGCGTTATGTCAGTGGTTGCCTTACAGATTTTTAGATATACATCCAGGGTGGCCGTCCAGCGTGGGAGTGGTTTCAGGAGTTGCTTAGAGTGATTCCTCCTCTGTAATACCCTCACTATCAGAAGTCACGCTTCCGGCTGCGCTACTCTGATAGCAAGAAGTATTACGACTACTTTACATATTAAATATTAAAATAGGAGCCTGTGACTCAACACCGTATCGCTAATCACTTTATAAACCGGAAATACATACTTCATCTAAAATAAACAAGCAGGCATAGATCCATATACAAGACTTCTTACATAATATCTTATAATATAATATATATATATATA